>NC_143549.1:155118571-155426428 GCF_054136105.1 Typopeltis vanoorti | reverse complement strand
CTTTTTTTGTATATTTCTGTGAACTTTAGTTGAAAATTCTCGTATAATGTTACAGGATCATTTATTTTAAGTAGGCAATTCCAGTCTGTATTTTTTACATGGTGTGTAATAATAATAATAATAATAATAATAATAATAATAATAATAATAATAATAATAATAATAATAAATTTATCACTTCCGTAGCACAGTCGGTAGCCAGATGCCTTCTTATTAGAACGGTCTGGGTGCGTGTTCGTAATTGACTTGCTTGATTCTAACAAATCCTAGTGCCATTAAATAGATTCCAAGGCATACACATTTAGATTACTTAGTGACAAAAAAATCTTAAATTTACATAAAGATTATCCATTCCATTAGCTACCAGTTCTTGAGATTTTCTTGGATATCGTCAGCATTTTTCATTCAGAAACGCTTCATTACAAAGAAACTGTTTTCTTAAGTAGAATACTTCACATGTAAATGAACACGTTTTCAGCCATGCAGTTAGAGTCTTGAAGTACTAAAAACTTCTGTAGTGATAAGCGAGTTTGTGTCTTTATCTTTCCGTCTATGAAATGTAAAAATATGTGTGAAAAAAAGAAGAGTTTTCTGTGAGACCCGTGAAGCGCTAAATCAGCAGAATAAACGATCTTCAATTGGCCGGAAGCTGAACCGAACAGTTTCGGCAGAATCCAGATTTTTCCCTAGAGATGCAGTTAGGTGTGGAAAGTGTTTCTTTGCGTTATAATCAAGAGCAGCCTTTAGGGAAAAAGTGTGAGTGAGGAGAGTCACCGTTTGTCAGCAAAACCTTTGGTTTTTATTGGCCACTCTGTATCTTAATACTCTCTAGTGTCCTGACTGTGCGAAACTAAGGCCATTTCCTTTATCTACCCGACAATTTCAATCCATTGAAGCGACTCCGAAGGTTCAGTGAAAGCAGATTCTGACACACACATACTCATTCATAAATCACACTAAAATGTGTCATTTAAATCTGCCAGTAATCGAAGGGTGTGGTTCAAAAAGCCTTTTAAGACAGACACGAGAAAAAACGTCGACGATAGCAAATACACAAAGATGTTTCCGCTTTTTGAAAACATTTAATGTAGAAACTCGTGGGTTATGACAAGGAACTCAGTTCAGCTAGAAGAGAAGGAGGAGCCTGGTACAATAAGGGGTATTATGGATTCATGTTTCGTCTAAATATGAAGCAGAATAACACTATAGAAAAAGCATGCAACTGGAAAGTGCAGTTTGAAATATTACTGCAGTAATTTAAATCTATACAGCAGCCAATCGCTCAGCTTCCTATATAAATGACTTTGTTTATTTGAATTATTAGAAGATTTTTTTTTCAGTTCCATTAAAAGAGCAAGAACATCCAGGAATAAGGTTTTTCATTTAACTTTTGGGATTCTTTAAAGTTATTCACAGGGTCTGTCTTAAACACTAAAACTAATTAAAACATCAATGAATGTGCAATTATCAGAACTGCAGTAGCCATGATTTAAATCGAGTGTGTGTGTGTGGGGGGGGGTGCATGGTAACAAATGACAGCATTTTCGTCAATCCAAATGATATTAAACATTAAGCTAAGTATAATTAACGGTGGTGATTAATGTTGTTTCTTATGACATTGTTTAAACGCTATTTTTTTTAAGTGGCTTCTACCCCCCAAAAGGCTTTTGGGGACAATGCTTCCAGAACGGACGATGAAATTCCGTCTTCCATCTGAAGACAATCACAAACATCTCTGTCTATGGTGAGTTTCGAATCCTAAACCTATTGAATGGAGAGGGGATACTCAAACCTCTCGGCCAACAAGGCCAACAAAATTGTCCTCTTGTATTTTACAGTATGTAAAATCAGATATACCTTTACGATATTTATAATGCTGTTTTCTAGAGAAGAATGTTCAAATGTTTGGCTCGGACAGTTATTTTGATTGAATCAAGTAAAATCGAAGTCACTAATATATATATATATACGAATTCAGAATTCGAAGCTAAAATTTATCGGATTATTTTTTACTAGTTAAGCTTACTGCTAGCTGGCTGAGTGGATAGTGTACCTGCTCTCCAGCCAAGAGGTTACGAGTTCGAATCCCACCTAAGGATTCAAACTCGTATATGCAAAAAGCGTTAGACAAAATCCGAAGATCAACCCCTAGTTTGATGGAGACTGAATGTCGCCAACTAATGCTGTGGGAAGAAAATTTATCCTGAGGAGTACTCCAAAGGAACGGAATGTGAAAGAACAAACATCAGTATACAACTATCCAACGAGGGTCTAAAACACCTGAAGGGATCTTTTTATTATTAGCAAACACAGTAATAAAATACCTTTCTAATATTCTTTCGATTAGAGAGTCATTAAAATTATCATAAGAAAGTTTACTATTGTGAGGACAAACTGCAACAATTAATCAAAATTAATTTCAGAGTTTCTTCTAGTTCATAAAATAGCCTCCAGGATTAATCCGTTCGCCAACTGCCTGTTAATCTTCTGCACTTCGCTATTTTAGGATTCAGTTTGCACTTAAGAAGCTGATTCTCTCTCTCTTTCTCTCTCGCTCGCTCTCATTAAGCAAATCCATTATCGGATTTCCTGTCTGATAATTCGCTAAGAGCCTGATATTCCTGAACAATAGAATTTGTCAAATTGTTGAAGGCCTTGGGTTTCTTACTGTTATTTCCTCTCCCATTTCTTTATGCAATAACTGAGAAGAAAACTGAGAAAATAATATCTCCTTCACCTTATATCGTAGGAAGGAAACCGGATCTTCCGAAAAGATTTCGCTCTTTCGTACTATGTCCATAACACGCAACCTGTTCTACCTGTTAGAAGAACATTAAAGTTCCATTAATCGCAAAGGATGATAGAAAACAAACACCAATTTTCAGGGAAGCAGTGGGAAATAAATATCAATATAAATCTTGAGATGAATGTGAAAAGCATATGATAATACCTGCATAAGTCTTCATCATTTCAATGTCCTTGTGTAGATTTTGTATCATTCACTTTTCTACTGAATTTCATCTAGACTGGATTTTAATTCACATATACCTGCGTTCATATTAGCTAATCATCGCAATACCAAAATTAAATTTATTCTTAGTCTATTGTTGTTTTCCATTAGTGTTTTTTTTTTCTTTTACACCGAGTTATTCACGTGATTTCTCAGTAGCAAAGCGGTGGCTGCCAGTTACACTGAGCAACTGGTGATTACCTGTTCATATTCGATGTTCGCTTCGACCAATTCAATCTTGTTCTTGGCCTCAGTAATTTAAGTTGTTCTTGAGTGCAGCGGTCCACGCAATAAGAGGATTATATCCAAGAGCAAAGCCATAAATAAGCTCACGAGACAAGTTAATGAAATTCTTAGAGAATGAAAAAAAGAAAACAAAAAAGACATTGATTTTTACCAGAAAGGATAAGCGTTGAATTTAACAACAATATCTGATGATGAATTGCAGATTTTTGAATACTTTAAATAATTATATTACAGGCTGAAATAGCAATTACGTTTTAGCATCAAAATACTGCTCACTGCTGTCATATGTGAACTTAAAATTGTTTTTCTTTTCTTTCAAATTAAATTTTTGAATGCGCAAGAGGGGTTTGTTCATTGCTGCAGAGGCATCCAGCATTTCAATGTATATTTACCAAAGAAAAAATAGTTTTAATATAAAAATTATAAAAAATATCATTTTTATATTAAAAATATAAAAAAATGATAAACTTTAGTAAATATTTCATATTATATAAATAAAAATGTATTTTTTAAATTTTAATTAATTTATTTTTCTGAACATATTATGTTGCTCGTTTGTTTGAATATTTGCTGCATTGAATATTCCAGTTTCACGATGTGTTGGATGTAGGAGAATCAATACGTAGGAAAATCAAGCCATTCTCTGAGAATCTATTACAGCTGTTTTTTCTTTTATATCACGGACTATTTTTATTTTAAATAATAAAAATTAATATTATTTATGTTTAAAAATAGCTACATTTATTATAAAAATATGATAAATGTAGTTTTTGTATAAACGGAATAATGTAAGAAATGATGTCTATAAAAATTCTGCTAAACAAGAAGACGAAGGAGCGGGAAAAGGTACTAAAATTCGACTAATGTAAACAGATATTTATTTCTTAATTTTTATGAATTCTACTCACAAAAGTTTGTAAACCTATCAGATAATATACCGTGAGTCAGATCATCAAGCCACCTCAAGCACCAATAAATCGGGTGATGATGGTCTTTGAACATTTCATTGAATTTCATTGACCATTGTCACACAAATTGATCTTCCACCTAAAGACATTTACACATATCCATGTTGACAGTGGGTTTCCAATTCACATACGATTGGAAGATTTTCTTGTTCTTTCATATATAGGATGATCATATAGATTCCTCACGTATGATATTTGTCTGGTATGAACTCTGAGTTGCGAATAACTGGCAAACTTTTCATAGTTACCTGTTAAACAATAATTTCGAAAAAAACTCTACTATCTTTTTTAGTTGTAATAAAATAGCAGAGGCTATTTTATTACAAGCAGAGTGCTATTTTATTCTCTATTTTAATTATAATTTCATTTGAAAAACAAAATAAAAGTTGCAAATTTACAAATAGCGACTGCGATAATTTTACGCAAAATCTAGCATCGTTAATTCATTTTAGAACTTCTTGGAACATTGTATTGAAACAGTAATCTAACTCCATCGTCCAATGTGCACGAAGAATCAAATAATAATAATGAGTTTGGCGTTATGTTTAATTTCCATCAAACATTGGCGCAAACAGAGCCTTAATATTGTTGTTGTTAAAAATGTAAGACGTTTCCAAGGAAGAAAAATATCTTTTATTTCGCGTAAGAATTTCCTCTCTCTCTCTCTCTCTCTTTCGTTACTAACAAAGTTGTGTACTTTCATAGAATGGGTTTGAGTTATCCGGAGTGGCACGGAAGAAACTGCTTCGGGCCCTACACTAGAGAGACCCCAGTTGTCATATTTGGGAACTACCAAAAGTTGTTCACTTATGGTCGGTATCGACGATGCCTTTTTGGTAGAAAGACTCGGGTTCAAATCTCATTTTAATATGCGAAGAACCATTATAAGGGTTTTTTAAACTGAGGGTGAGTTAGCCGAGATAGACTGGGAGATAGAGAAAGATTTTCCTCTTGGAAATTTGGGTTTCTCGTCCGGATCAGGAAAGCGCACGTAGCTTACAGACATAATACGATAGCTTCATAGTCTTAGTTGTTTCAGCCACAATACAATCCCCTCCCCCCAAAAAAAAATTTTAAAAATTAGTACACACAGCATGCATATTCGTTTTTTTTGATTAACTTATGATTAACTTTAGAAATATAAAACTTGTGCATTTTTAATTTCAAAGATTGTTCTAATTTACGTCTTTATCAGATCTTTAAAAACAACAAAACATCAATTTCTTTTTCAATTTTCATTTTATTCTCATGAATTTATATTCATATTTAATAAAAGGTAAATTTAATTTCTTTAATAAAATAAATTAATAGGTATCGGAATTGAATGCAATTGGAGAGGACAACTTTTCTCCAACAACGGCTTGTTTGTTGGAGAGACTATCCAGCATCTATGCAGCTAATTACTTCGGATACCAAATTGCTAATAACCTAATAATGATAACCCAGATGTCTGCATTTTCGATTTTTTAAATTTTAATGAATTTGGTAAAAATTCATTAAAAATAAGTAAAAACTCAAGGATATGAATGGCATTCTCATAGTAAATATGTAAGTTGGTTCGTAACTTTAACGTTGATAGTTCATGACACACACACACACACACACACACACACACACACACACACACACACACAGAGAGAGAGAGAGAGAGAGAGAGAATGTTTGTCCTCATTTCAACAAATCCCAGTTGGCTTTCATTAAATCATAATTTTATTAGTGATTATACAAACTCAGTATTCTGTTAACGCAGCGCAAAAATATGCTGAAACTTTTAAAGAGGTTTTTGTTGTTGTTATTTTTTTATTTCATGAATTCTGCAATGGGTAAAGTAATGAAAAGTAGTTTGGGAGGGTACAAATAACAAGCAAATTAATAGAAATGGGATGATCTCATTTGTAATGGGTATAAATAATACCAAGGAAAATGAGAATATTAATTTTTTATTTACTTGTGGTTTCATAATCCAAACACAAAAGGATGGTAATGTATGCTCCGTAAATGAACACACGGCGTTTTCAAAGAAGTTCTTCAGTCAGTCTTTCAGGTTTTATTTAACTTTAATTCCAAGGTTTAATAACTTTAATAAAATACGCTGTTGATTATATTTTTATTAAAATTCACAGTTACTACTACTACTACTACTACTACTAATAATAATAATAATGAGTAAGAAGGAGACATAAAATATTCATATATTGATATTTACATTCGTAAATTACTTAGGTTACTGAAAATTTCCAAAGTCATTGTGTTTTTACTCACCAGAATCAGATAATGGATGAGAAGAATAGGATAGGATAGGAATCAGATAAAAATGACCAGCAGTTTCAAATGAGCTAATAAGACGCATGCGCGCATTTTGGAATTGATACTACGTACTAACAGGAATGTAAAACTCTAATCAACAACTGTTATTGCATTGTATAAATATGAGCCCTTACATATTAACATTCTCTATTTCTGTTTCTCTCAAGTGCATATTCATGTTGAGCAGAGGCTGAGCTAACAGCAGAATTTTCGTAAGAACGGTACGAAAAGTTTGTTATCTTAAATTAGAATATCGCATTATGCTTATCTGTATAAATGTAAGACAAAAGTATGCAATTCTGATCAAAGATGAAAACTGAAAATCTGAACTTTTGGATCGCACAAGTGGTGAGTATAGATTTCGGTTGCCCATTTCTTCATTTGTATAGGATGGGCTATCTTCCGTTAGTATCCTTACATGCTGTTATGAAGGCAGATATTGAATGATGGTATGAATGGCAATATTATCTATTTTTTGCAATTTCAATTAGTCACAAAGAATTAGTCTTCTTTGTGGGATGAAAAAAAAAAGAAAGAAAATCAGAATGCTTCCCCCCTTACGTATATATATATATATGCTTTGTGATGATACGCAAAGTTATCCGCTTCTAAAGCGAAATCATGAGATACATCGCTTATTGCATATGACCTTTGGTCGGAAAGATCTAGGTTCGAATCCTGTCTGGCACTTGAAGACCCTTTCTAATGGCTTCTAGACTGAAGATGAGTTAGTCCTTTTTCATATAGAAATGGAGGCCTCTAGGATTCTCGTTTTTCATCTCACAAAACAGCAAACTTGTCAGCAAACAGCAAGCACAATTAACAGACATAATATATTGGCCTCATAACCTTGGTTGGTTCCATCGTAATTATGACCAGCGCGACCTAAACTCACCATTCTAACCTGCTGCCTTCTTACTTAGGCTACGAACTTTTCATTTCTTCCTCGCATTGTTGATCTCAAGGATTAGAGACCTGCACGTAGCGTACTTTAAAAGATGCTGCAGAGACTAAAATTGATGAAAGGCGAACTTGTAGTTGCCATGCTCGCACGAACACTGTCAAAGGCTACTCCAGGACAGACCATCGAACGCTCCCATCAGTTATCTGAGGCACGGAGTGTAACACGAAGGCACCTCTTTAGCGCTCTCCAGAGAGAAATATTCCCTTAGATGGTGAGTGTTTCTGTGACTTATCAGTCTATATTGCTCTCCACATAGATAGAAGAAGTGGGACATCACAGTTTGTCACGTCAACCTTGCGTTGTTATTGGCAGCTTTATATCTTAATACTGTATGCCACCCTAATGGCGCCTGGCAAGCGGGCGGAGTTCATTTGGTTGATCCCAAGTACGGGTAATATGTGCGCTGTTTCGTATGATGTGAGATCTGGCTGCAGCATTCTCTAGACGTATCACTCCCCAGAGGGGTGTAAGTCATCAAAGGATAGAAACTTAAATCCTGTTTAGCGTTGAAATATGTTAGTTTTTTATGCATGTTCTAAACAGTGCACGAGGTGTCAGAAATCGTAAATTTCAAACTCGATGGATGTGATCTATATAAAAACACCCACGACTTTCGGGTTATCTGCAATGCAGTTTTTATAGACGATCGAAAGTGGAATTCCTGGAATACTTTATGTGTTTGGAAGAGAAGCATTGGTACAGGGAAAGAGATACGAAAAAAGGGAAATATATAGCCTCCTATGTTTCTATATATATTATATTTATATATATGAGGTAGAGAGAGAAACTGAACGAAACGAGATCGTTCTATAGGTATGAATAATCAGAGAGAGAAAAAAGCAGAAAACTTATGTGAATAAACACAATAGGGGGGGGGGGGAGACAGGGTCGAAGCTAAATAAAAAGAGAAAAATGTGAGAATAGATGCCGAGAGAGAACGAAAGGGATAGATAAAGGTATTAAAATAGAACGAAGTCCGAAAGACAAAAAAAAAAAAAAAACTGATAATAAGAGAAGGAGATGGGGAAATAAATTAATGACGTATTTATACAGTTTCAAGGTATTGGATATCCATTGAACAGACGTTTACAAGGTAGCAAAACCGCATGCGTGTCACCGAAGACCAATATGGGTAACCCATGTCCACCGCGACAGTGCACTAACGTGTGACTGTTGCCCTACCTCACTTCATTAGCAACATGCGGATGTGACATGCACTTAATGATTTCTGCAGCGCAGTCCTTGAAATGGTACGTGCTCTACTAGCGCGTGGATCTAATTTACGTCACGATTCACAACCGACAGCAGCACTAAATAAGAGGATCTCCGTTACACTTGTCCGAGTTCACAGTTTCGAATACATGGTTCGTAGTTATCGCCTTGACGTTGTCTTGCAAGTACAGCATATGTCACACGACTGATCCACGCACGCAGCTGTCAGTAAAGAATCTTGTGAAAAACGTTTACACACATGAGGTGATTTAGGCTAATCATGACTTTTACACTAAAGTAAGTGTTATTAAGTAACTAAAGCTAACACGTATTACAGCATAACTTATCCTCTATAAGTAGAGGAAACAAATATTATAATGAGCACTAGATGAAAATAGTAACAAAATTCGAAGAAACAATCGTACACTTTGAATAATATCACTGAAAGAGAAATGTGATGATTGTCCAGAGAATATTTTTGCTTTCTGATGAGGACGACTACTTTAAACTCGAGATCATAATGAGACGGAAGGTGAGAGTTATTGTGATAAAATTGCACACAAATAATCACCCTTGGAAGGCAATGAACAAAACCCCTGCATCCACCAAGGTTAACAAAGGAAAGAGAACAAAAGATCTAGCCCAAGTGGTTATCTGGAAACCATAAGCTCTCTCTCTCTCTCTCTCTCGCTTCCGTCTTTCTTTCTTCTAATTGTCTTTGAACCTATTTTAGCAGCAAAGCTTTGAAAATGTACAAGAAAACATCAAAACAAAAAACTGAATTTTTTGCATTGTGATCACTTCCATACTTTTTTTTTTTATCTATCACAATCTTGTAATACTTTAACATAGGAATGATCTTATCATATTTCAGGAGTACCAATACAATACAATACAATAAACGGCATATACCATAATTATATTACCGCGGTCAGCAGCTCCTTATCTGCTCTGAAGACCTGTTCATCTGCGCATGTGCTTCTACTTTCCTCTAGGCGAACGTCAAGTACTAAAGAGGACCCAGCAAAGAAAAAAAAAAAAAGGAAGGAAAAGTAGCGCTAACCACTCGAAGTCGTCTCTTCACATATCTCTACATGCCGTAAGTCGTAAATGCTACGCTAAACCAGGTGCAGATTGAACTTATCTCCTTTTGTCCTCCTTTTCGCAAACATTACAGCAGTGGTGTTCAACATTTACGGGTATTGGGGGTAGGGAGGCAGATTTCAAGTGAAAATTTATGGAAAGAGAGCGCCATAAAGAGAGTTTTAGATTGGTTGGAAAGTTTTACCAAAATACCAAATATAAATATTTAAAATAATTATTTTAATTATTATTAAAAGTTATAATAAATAGTTATTATTACTGCGTTATAAAAATACACATATCAATGTGTAACGTTTGACACAGCTTTTGTTTGTTTGTTTGTTTGTTTAAATGAGATTTCAGAGATGATCCAAACACACACACGCACACTAGTTTGTAACAAGCAGTGGATCCTCTGACATGTTGTTTCTATGCTTAGGTTAATTTGGTTTTATATGGAAAAGAATTTCAAGTGATATGATGCAATCGAATTACAAGCAAACAGAATCAACAATCAATTGACGAGTAGACAGTAGTATTGGCTTCATACAAACAAATGTTTTTAAAAAGCAATTTCGCTATGCATTCGCCAAACACAGGTCTAGCTCCCACTGACGAGACCTCAATAAAGATCGAAACCGGTGTGGATAGTGGCCCTTCCCTTAATGCATAGCATTATACATGTCTGCAAGGAGATGTGCTTTGCATTATGGGAGATACTAAGGCAAGTGATGAGAACTTATACCACCTTTACCACGAGTTGCCTCAGTCCTAAAGATACTTCAGACGCAAACTTTGTTTGCTTACACTTGGATAAAGGATTAAACTAAATTTATTATACAGGTATTGTTAGTGGTTCCAGTCGGTTAGACATCCGTGTATTAAAGAATCAAAAGCACCTCTGACAGGACCATGCATAAATTATTCTATTACAAAATAAGCAGTTAAATAAATATATTTTTTGCTTTTAATTTTCTTACATAGAGCAAAAAGTATAGCTACGTGGGTGGTCTAAAAAGTTCTCGGCCTCAATAATAAATGGCAATACTGTCGGCAACATTTTTTTTTCTAAGTTTTTACATCTGTCATAAACATCGATGTGAAATTGCATGCCACATCGATTATGACAGATGACTATTTATAACTATCAAGTAGTTTTTTTTTTTTTTTTTTTAATATACAGTTGTCGGAAGCCAAAGTGTTGTCTTCCCTTGAAATGGATAAAATTCAGTATCGTGCGATTATGAAATTCATTGTAAAAAGAAGGTTTTTACAATGAATTTCACCGCCAAAAGAAATTCATTCGAAGTTCATAAAGGTTTATGGGCACTCTTCTCCTTCTTTTTCGACAACTAAGAAATGGACTGCCGAGTTTAAACGCGACCGTACCAGCCTTGAAGATGATCCGCGTGAAGGACGTCCAAAAAGTGTAACAACGCCAGAAATCATTGCACGATATGATATTGGATGACCAGCGAACCAAAGTGCGTGAAATTGCTAAGACTATAGGCATTTCAAAAGAACGTGTAGGATATATTTTACATGAAGAATTGCAAGCGCAGCACCCATCAGCTTTGCGCAAGATGGGTGCTGCGCTTGCTCACAGCACATCAAAAACGCACTCGCATAAAAATCTCTGAACAGTGCTTGGAGCGTTTTAACAAGAATAAAACTGATTTTATTTATTACTATGGATGAGACTTGAATTCACCAGTACACACCAGAATCCAAACAGCAGTCAAAACAGTGGACAGAAGCCGGTTGTCAGCGCCAAAGAAGACAAGGTCATGGCATCTGCGTTTTGGGATGCTAAAGGCAATTCGTTTATTAATTATCTTGAAAAGGGCAAAACAATAACCGGAGAATGTTATTCCGATCTTTTACCAGACTAGACGAAAACGTTCGTGAGAAAAGACCCGTTTTCCAGAAGAAAAAAATCATCTTTCATCAGGACAATGCACCTGCTCACAGAGGTGTTTTGGCAATGGGAAAATTAAGGGATCTTCACTATGAATTGTTGGAACATCCACCCTATTCCACAGATTTCGCTCCCTCTGATTTCTGTCTCTTCCCAAAACTAATACTCTTCCTCGCTGGCCAGCGTTTTTCTTCAAATCAAGAGGTGATTGCAGTTGTAGAGGTGTATTTTGCAGATCTTACTGAGAACGACAACAGGACGGGATAATGGCGCTGGAGCATCGCTGGAATAAATGTATTAGTCTTAAGGGAGATTATGCTGAAAAATAAAAATAATTTTGAAATTATGTATCCGTTTTTTCATTGTTAGGCCGAGAACATTTCAGACTACCCACGTATCTGTTACCATACTAGGGAGATGATTATGAGCAAGGTGGTTTCCCGTTGCCTTCCTTGCCGTAGTATATTTGATGACTGTAGCCGTGTGTGCTCAAGGGCCAGTTTGCCTGTTTTGAGGGATGAAAAACCCGAGCTGCCCGGAGAAAAAAAACCTCCATCACCATATGAGACCGGTTAACTCACCTTAGTCGAAAGAGACCTGGTAAAGGTTCCTGTCGTCACTGACGGAAATCGAATCCTGAGCTTCGTCTATACTGACTGAGCTACGAAGGCTCACAAAAAGTATTATATTAGCTTATACGAAGATTTACTAATCCAGAAATTCCTATATACATGCCTTACACTTTGCAAAACTTTTTGGCCATAATTCAGTAAATTTTTCAAAGCCATGGATAAATAGAGAGAAAGTGTTCTGTTATGAGGCTTTCCTCTAAAACGAGGGGAAGCAAACCTTCTTTGAGACTTGTCCAGATAATGACTTTATCAATATCTCCAATAGTCGTTATTACTTAATCTGTACGTCATTATCGAAATTATAACAAGATTAATGTTGGTGTTATCGGAGGCCAAGGCAGATACGTAGATTTATGTCAAATTAGTTATCGTATCAAATAATCGAGTGTATCACTATATATAATATGAGAGAGGAGAACTGTAGTCAAAGGAGAATAATCATAATAGAATTACTGTCACATCAGAAACGAAGTCTTACTTCGTAACAAGACGAGATTAACCCGACAGTAAAGGATAATAATAATGATAATAATAATAATAACATCAGAAAATAGAGACAGTATTGGAAAACGAAACAGCAAAAATTCTCTGGGACTTTCGAATACAAACTGATCGGCATTTGGAACACAACAGACCTGACATCACAATTATCGAACATCGACAGCTTTGGACTATCGATATCGCAGTAATAACACTATTAACAACAAGAACTGGAAAAAATTACTAAATATCGAGATCTGGCAATCAAAGTTGGCAGGCTGTGGCTTAAACACACTAAAGTCATCCCAATAGTTATCGGCGCACTTAGTGCAATTTCAAACGAACTATCCAACTATTTACAGCAATTAAACATCAATAAATTGACCCCATATGACCTACAAAAAAACAGCATTACTTGGAACAGTCCATATTTTACGACGCTACCTGACAGACTATTCTTAGATTCTTGGGTAGAATCTGAATTGTTCTGTATCACCAGTTAAATTGTTGTTTAGATAATGTTGTTTAAATCTTGTTTTGACTGTGTATCAATTATGTGAATAAATAAATAAATAATAATAATAAATTTAGTTAAGCATCATATTGCAAAAGATGCCTTCATTATGAGAAAGGCAAACAAAAACAGAAACGTAGTTTTTAGCAAATATGAATATTATTTACTTGAGACAAATGACTTCTCAGAAAATTCGCTAATCCAAAGAACTGGCTCAATTAATATACTAAAATATTAAGAAAATAAGGAATAAAGATGAAGTAAGACATATTCGGAAGAATATTCGCCATTTTTTTATATTTATGTTATTTCTAATCTTCGAATGAAGTTCATCTTCTTAATTAGCGTCTTAGTCGGTGCAGTATTTGTCATTTCTCCAGATGTTTCTCTATTCATCAAGTGCCACATCCGGAGAATTCGGTTTCGTCATTCATGCGGAATTTCCTCACGTGAAATTGGGCCCAAGAACCTTGAACAGATCTCTACGTACAATGGAAATTGATTTCTGTGACCTTGAATCGATGTGGTGCAGGCAACCAATCGCATTTCTTCCCTTCTTCGACACATTCTTATCGCGAGTACTCTATGTTAGTGCTGATACATCAAGGATACTCGACTGCGGCTGCTGAGTGCGCCACTACAGCGAGCCATTGACGCTGTTATTGGCTGTAAACTTTTCTCGTAGAGCTTCTTAGGGGGGGGGGGGGGGAGCTCAGACGAACATTGTAACGTCATCGTGGCGATACTTTTCCATAAAGTTTTCACGAAAACGGAATTACTTGCAGTAAATGGCACATTTGAAACGGACAGATGTCATTACAGTCTATGACAAAAGATAAATTCATTTATTTATTCAAATATATTCGCTCTCTCTCACTCACACACATATACACCTTCTGAATGACGTTACTTATAAAGACATTACCAAGCTTACGCTGAGATTATTTATTTTATTTTATCCCATCCCTCCCTCTCTGTTTGTTGAAGTCGATGTGGTTCATGGTCACTGTGTTGCAGCAGAAATGAACCCGTTTCTGATGTGACAGTAATTCTCCTATGATTATTCTCCATTGACTACAATTCTCATCTTATATTATTATCTGTGCTTTTATTGTTATTCTTCAAAGGGAGGTGGGTGTCATTCTTTCCTTAGGTTTTTTTTTTTTTTTTTGGCCGATCTCCGCCTGCCATCCCTCAAGCGACTAGCGTAGAGAAACAAAAGAACACCTGAAACCTTGTAGATGTTAAAATAAATAAAACTTACTCGTTCTTTTTTTTTTCTTCATACACTTCCCTCTTTGTTTCCTTCCATTTTGTCCAAATAGAAATATACATAAATCCAGTTCAAGTGAATGAAATCTAAATTCTGAATACGTTGCATTGACGTAAGAAAATAATCATCATATTCATGCATAACAAAAAAAGTAAAATAAATTAATCAGAAAATTAAAAAAGAGCAACAAAATATTGTGTTTCGGATCACCAAAACAAAATTAGTTTGGAGATGAATTTCTTCTTCCTGTGTGAGATTATAGCTACGTTTATTGGAGTCCTGAAATCATTTTTTTTCTGTTTTTCTGTTCCATTTAAAACTTTTTCGAGAGTGTCGCTAAGAAGGTTAAGTTTAGAAATTAACCGAAGTATAATTAATTCATCATGCATAGCTCTAATTAGAGCGGTACACTTTGATATCTCTTCTCAATATTACATTGATTGTGTTAACGTACCTAGACAAGAAGAGTAATGGGAAATATAACTCTTTTCAGGAAACGTCTTTTTTTTTTTTTAATCCATGCAATACGGGAGAAGTCCAATTGGCAAAGATAACTCTCCGACTAACAAGATGGATGCGGTTATGTAGTATGCAAATTTCTCAAGACATCAGCGGTTCGCTCTTAAGTTATCTTGTTTGTTAATCTTGTTATGCACTCTCGAGTCCACAGATGACAGTATGTTGAATAAAGTCTATAGGCGATACCAAGCTGGCTTAAAATACCAGCCTTCTTAATGAATCTGATTTTCCTTGAAAAGGCTAATTAACCCATCTCGTCGTCAGATCCTAGATAATCTGTGTTTGGAGATTTGAACTGGCATAATCAATCCCAAATATTTTCACGACCCATGCGGGGAGAGAGAGAGAGAGAGAGAGAGAGAGAGAGAGAGAGATGAAAGCAAAGTTATACAATAAGTTCAAATATATAAATCTCGAGAGCCTCCGGAGCTCAGTCGGTATAGACGAAGCCCTTTGGTTGGAAAGACCTGGGTGCGATTGCCGTCAATGACGTGAGAAACCTTTATTTCTTTCGACGAAAGATGAGTTAGCCTGTCTCATACGGAGGTAGGTTTTTTTTTTAACCCGGAAACTCAGGTTTTTCGTCCCCAGAACAGGCAAACCGGCCCGTGAACACACACGCTTCTGACATAGGACATCTCCAGGAAATAAGGAATAACCAACGGATTTCGGTTCCGAATGCCTACACGGCAAAAAGTGTAGGTCTACGTGTGAGCGTAAATTATGATAGGATATAAATCTCACCGACAGAACTAGACCGAAAACTCTTCTGCTCATTCCGATAACACATTGTAATTAAAATATCATCACAGGACCAGTTATTATGCCTTAGCCTTAACTGTTGAGAAAATAACTAAAATTGTGATTTTTAATGATAATTCCGAACATCCCCGAATGATTGTAAACTATAGCACATAGTAGTATCATGGTGTAATCACTCGAAATCTCCAATAATGGATGGTGGACTCAGGCCATATCCATGAAATCCGCTATCTATAAGAGTATTTACAAGCATCTCTGCGAATTGCGCCCACAACATAACAGTCGCAAAGACAAGCCCAAAGGAGCCATTCATGTCGTCAGTCTAATAATCAGCTAAGATGAACAGTTTAACTATAGTTATCATGTATTGGTAAGTTTCTTTTTTTTTTCTTTTCTCATATTGCCGTCTCTTTTGAACTCCATATGATCCTTCCTGTATTTAGGCGCAGTGCCACCTATGGATTTTCATTTCCTCAACACGTCGTCGTGTTTGAAATTGGGAATGCATAATTACTACGCGATAGCACATCCAAACATTTTTTCCAGATGATATTCGATTTCGAGATAAGAAATAATGCGTTTAAAAACAATTAATCTAATTTGATGAGCTGATTTTTGAAAAAAAAGAAAGTTTAATTCCCCACCCTCCGCTCTTCTTTGAATGCGGAAGTTATTGTTTATCATATTCTTTCTGTACGGAAAAGAGAAAAAGAAAAAAAATGGAAGACACCATTCTCGGTGTCCTCCATTTGTTTTAAGTAGGCATCTACTTTGAATTAGTCTATTAGTTCATTTAGATACAGTTAGGATGAAATTTACCTCTTTTCTTGTTTGTAAAATAATATTGAAATAATATTGTCTGCACTAATGTTTGGTCAATTTCAAAATATTTAAAAAAAGTACATAAAAACCCATATTGATTTATTTTCGTCATGAAATGTACAATATCTACATATACAGTACGTTGCCAAAATTATGGGGCTTTTTTTCTTTTTTTTTTGGTTAAGGTACGCATCTATATTCAAAAGTGAAGGTAATCCATGGTTCCAGACTAAATATATATCATCGACATACCTTTTCCATAATTTTGGTTTATTATGGCATTCTTCCAGAACCTTTATTTTTTTCTGTTTCCATATGAAAATTTCCTTAAAACTGACGAAAAAGGATTGGTGACGAGAATGCAGAAAGTGTCATTCATTCTTATGTATCAGTATTCCTACATCCAGGAATTCGGCGTATTCATAGCTGTAGACATATATGTCCGAACATTACTAACCAACCTACACGGCCTCAGATTCCATAAAAGGACTGTTTCTTCTACAGCTCGGGTTCGGCTTGTATATGGTACAGAGCTTGTTATGATATTGCAATGCAAACTAATGGAAAACTATGGTAAATCAATTCAGATTATCCTGTATAGACGAACATTTGTCAGGATCTAAACTGCCAAACATTGTTTACAAGAGTTCCCATCCAAGTGAGGAGGCTATGTATTAATGAATAATACGATACCTATCGGTTAATAAAGGAAACCAGATGCATCTTAAATATCGGTGACAAGGTCAACACTGCCTTCTTATCTTGCATCTCCTACAGAAGAGCTAAACCCAATCTACTTAGAAGGATTTAGCACTTGTCCGCATTAGTGCATCTCCGGGAGATAAATTTCGTCACAGAATGTGTATTATACACAGTTCCCCTCCCCCCCCCCCATGCAATTACAGGGAATCGCATTTGGAGCTGACAACCCCCTGGCATTGGGCCTGATGTTTTTAGCTTAAGGGTTGGACGACATTAGCAGAACGTGTTGTTATCACCTATTAGTGTTCGCTATTCTTTCGTGCCGCACGCAGGAACAGTAAACTATCAGATAAAACTGATACCATGTAGGGAGATTTTTTTTCCACTCATTGTTCGTTGCGTCCAATTATTTCGTGTCCTTTCGTCCCAAGTCACGCTAATGACAGAAGGCAAAAATTAAAGAAAAATAAAAAAATAAAATAAAGCTCAGGACAATTCAAGGTCACCGATAACACACACACACACACACACACACACACACACACCGTGTGGGCACAGGTTGGTATTGTGTACAGCGAGATTATGCCATCCTATAGAGAAAAGTCCTTGAGGTCGCCTTCTTGTCCGGGAAGAAGGCCACCCAGTGAGTATTATATAAGCCCTGTTAATTAGTCCTGAAGGTTACTTTTGGAATGTTACCGCCATTCGACTCGGAAGGTAAATTACTCTTGCATGAGAACAATCTTGGACCTGTTCCAAGAAATGAAAACGACGTTCTTAGCAATAACGAGCAGTCTTTGCCCGGACAAGGTTTAAAGTATCGACTTACTACCGCAATCCCTTGTGTCATCTCCGCTATGTGCCTTGAAGGGACTAGAACCTCTTGGCCTGCTGTTTTGCGTGCGCTTGTGAATTTATGCCGGCCACAGCGTAAGTCAGGAATTTTACCATAAACTAAGAATGCGAACGTAGTTTAATGGACTCATCAGCCCAACTAATGGAATCCTTCGTTCGGGCAATGTATAAAGTCTTCTTGTTAACTCGAACTTCTCGAAAAAACTCTTAAGATATTGCTTTTAATGTCATTTATTTTCTTTTGCACTTTACATTAACCTCGGTGGGAATGGAAATTTCTTGTGGAATGGGGAAAGCTAAGAAAATCATTGATGCGAACATCACAACTACCGTCACATCCTGCCCGTCGTCTTAATGGGGAGATTCTCTTAGTAAGCATTTTCCATAAAGACAGGAATGAGTTTTATAAGGCTGATAAGAAAATGGAGAAAACAGATTTACATGGAGCAGAATCTATTTGAAGGTTTATTTTTTCTTTCTCACCAACGTCAGATATACAAAGTTATCATCATTATTTTCTGTAACTGTATTTATATCTTCAAGTTTTTTTTTTAATATTAATTCCACCGATGAAAAGCTATTGGACTATGATACATTAGTCTCAGTAGACTAAGGGCTAAATAATCTAGCAATCCCGTACCAAACATGGAGCTTTTTTTCAAGCCACTTCTGGTCTCCAATCAGCTGTTATGATACTCATGGCATTCTGACGCATTTATGATTTCATGACTACTTTCCATCCAACTGTTTTTTAATTGATCTGTTCGCGTAGGAACTAATCATCTCTCCATCATTTGACGTCGTAATTGATTTTTTTTCCCCTTTTCATACTTTTCTGTCCATGTGACTGTTCATTTTAATATAATCGATTTCGCATTAATGTTTTGTAATACGGAATCTTTAAGAGCAAAAATTTATTTTCCAACAAGTACTTTTTTTATTATTATTTATAAGCACTCACTCCTCCGGCAATTAACTGACGAGAAATATAGATGGGTGATTCGAGCACTTTTAACTAATCTTGAGTGGATGAAGTTCGCTCTAGGCATAAGTGTATCTTACATTTGGTTAGACAAGATAATGATACTTTTTTTTTTTTTTTTTTTTTGAGAAAGTGAGTTTTCATAATAATTTTCTGAAATTAATCTTCGATTTATTTTTGAAACCACGTAGTGTTGTTTCTTCAGGCTAAATTCTAATTTTACAGCGCTTCTTATTTTTTAAAAATGTATTACTATTATTTTTCTACCTATTCATTAATTCATGCAGTAACATTCTCTCTCTCTCTCTCTCTCTCTCTCTCTCTCTCTCTCTCTCTCTCAGTTCGTATCTTTTTCTTTCTATTCCTTTCCAGCCTTAATAGAAATAACTATTTTAATGAGAAAATAAATTTGTATTTTACAACTGAATCAGGAATGATAAACGATGCAGTAGCTAACATTAAATTTCTTACCTTCTGTTTCTGCAGCTTCTTCAATGAAATTTAATTATTTTACATAAATGTTTAGCGGAATATTAGAGAAGCAAAAGTTACGGCATTGACTCTTGAAATGCATTACTTGAAATCGATTGAATCAAATAATTCCATTATATTTAATCAGCTGATGATATTTTTCTAGCAGAATACAGCTTGCAAATGATGAAATACTCTAAAGCAATTATTAGTAGTAGAGCAATTTAAAATTTGCCAAAAAAAGGGGAAAAAAACGAAAAGAGATTCCCTTTCTTCTTGAGCCTTTGTTGTAGATCAGTAGGTAAATATGATTTTGAGTGGAAAGACCTGGGTTCGAACCCCGACCAGGAAGCGAGCCTTTATAAGGACTTTTCAGATTAAAGTAAGTCAGCTGATCTCATACAGAGGTGGCTGTGATTGCTCTGATAACTGCGTGTGTTCTTTGGTCAGTTCGTCTTTTCTGTTGGATGAAAAGCTTGAATTTCTAGGAGGAAACCCTTCCGCCTATCAGACCAGCTTACTTATCTTCATTTGAAAATCCTTTATAAAGATTCTTTGATTTCTAGACGGATTTTAACTGAAGTCTTTCCAACCCGCAAGGCATTGTCCACGGAATGCACTATAGAGATGTTTAAAAATGAACCGTGAACTCGAGAGGGGGGGGCAATTCGCGTTTATTATTAAACATCATTTTATTCTATTTATTCTTCATGTACTTCCACCGTATTCACGAGTAAATGTCACTCCAATGGGGTGTTGTCTTCTGTCATTCTGAGTTAGTGATAGGTGTTTGTGATTGTGGTCTGAGACTGCAAGCTATCTGGAGATAAGAACGAGATGGGAGTTGATGAGCGAAGTGAGCAGACTGAGTCTCTTAGCTCTTTCATATTATTCTTTATGTATCATTAGAGAACGACTGTTATTAACTAGTCCAGTGCTATCCAATTGGTGGTCCCCAAGCCACATGTGCTTTGAGGAACGAAATTTTGGGGCTTGCAAATGAAGAATAAACGAAATGTCATTTTTAAATGTTCTTCTGTATTTTATTATTTTTAGCAAAACATTCAACGGTTCCTAAGTCGAATCAACCAACTTTGTATGATTATATCCATATAATCCTATTTCTTTAATAAATGTAATTAATATTGCAAAATAACTGTGTACACTTTCAACTATATGCCCCTTATTACTGACCGCTGGTTGCAACTTTTCATCTGATTGCAACTTGATTTAATGAACCCCATCACCAAGCATAATATCTATTCAGCAATCCATTGAAAGTTGATCCGAAAGCTCGAACTTCGTTTATCAAATGGAAGTAGGTGAACTTCAAGCACATGAATTTATCAGAGAGTGAGACAGAATTTTCTAATTTTTTTTTCACTGAGATATACCAAACATAAGAGATCTGGGATTAAAAATAATTTCGATGTTTTTAAGTACTTATGCAGGAGGGCATTTTCTGACATGAAATACATTAAATCAAAACAGGACAAAAACAAAACAAAATCAGAACAGCATGAATGATTCTACTCGTTAAATATTACTTCGACTTTCAATAACAAGCATCGAAGTGGATATGCAACATCTTTAAGTGGAGTTTGAACCACCCACAGTGTTCTGATTTTATGATTTTTTTTTAATTTTTAAATCGTTCTAATATTAATTTATAGAGCTTAAAGGTTTAATAGTCAGGGCATCTTTATATTTACATTATCTTATATATACCGAAGAGCCTGTGTAGCTCAGTGGATGTGGTGTGGCACACCACGGCGCTTGACCGCACGAAGGAAGACTTTGTTTCGAATCTAGTCGTCGACTAGAGGAAATTTTTCTAAGCCTTTTCTCGACCGGTTCCCGAGTTAGTCGATTTTTGGCACGGGCAAGCGGGTTTTTCGTCCCGTAAACTCAAGAAAATCGATGTAGAACCCACATTATTTTACACATTAAATATATTGTGTTAGGGTTAGGGACTACGATATGGCGACACTTGTTGAGCCGTCTCTCTTCACTGCGTGCCGCTTAATTAGTGATAGCCTTGGGCCACCTCTGATTGGCTGCCAGTGGAGATTAAACTGCCCACTCAGTCTCGAAAAGTTAGATAGGGCTAAATGGCCTCGCTACTCCCTATACGGGAATAAAAAGGCGTTAGCTGATTTTTTTATATATATACCGAAAAAATGTCCCACAATCAAACTATTTTTAAGACCATGGCTCGTAGCCAGCCGCATAGATGTTGGACACCTCTGACTAGTCAAAAATGTTAATCCATGTATCCATTAATGAATGATTTTTTTCAGTAAAAAGCCTCCATTTAACAAGCTCAGTTTTTTTTAGAAAAACTTTTTTTTGTTGGGGGTTACAAATTATTGTATTATTAAAAGAGTTTGAACACGTACTCGCAAGAAATATATAGACCCATGTTATTGTTTATTTATATTACCTGCTTTGAGAAGGTTAGTCAATTATGTGTAAGTAGCTCAGTTGGCGACACAACCCTCAGAAGAATCTGAGGCACAGATACTGTTCAAGCACGAAAAGATTATTGATATGCTTTTCAACCAAACGTGCGTTAGTTGGTTTATACTGCAGTGATAGTTTTTTTTTTTATTATTATTTGATTTTATTCGATGCCTTCGTTTGCATTGGCGGTAATGCCAATCAATATCAATATCTCTCTAAGTTGAACAGGGAACACCTGAACGCAGCTGAGACCACCAAGGTCATATTCCGAGTAATCAAAGTACATAGAAGCACTCGACTAGGCAGGTCCACATTCCAGTTATCCGCTTGAAAATTAAGTAGAACAAAAGCTGGGTAGCAATCGCATTTCGAAACAGGTTTAGTACAAGGAGTGGAAGGTAATCTAGAAGAGCTAAATTGCTGATCCGATAAACGTGTAGGCTGGAAATAACTCGGATGTAAACTTGTATAATAATTAGGAGGATTTGAGTTTTGCATCAAGTGATAGAACGACGTCAATACTTAAGTAGGTTACCCAATCACTCATAGAATTCTCAGTTTATATTGTATAATTAGCATTTCACTAAAACGGTCTTATAATTATAGAAGATTTCGTTAAAATACTATACCTTGCGGCATCTTTCGTAATAATCAAAATTGTGCAATATGCAGCATACCACTGCTGGCAATTATCCCTTATAAGGTTGGAATCGAGAGTCATCGCGATGAAATCAGCGGAAATCGCTTTTCACACTCGTCATAATATCAAACATGCCTTAAATTTCTAGCACGTTTAGTCATATACCCACTCAGTTTTACTAAGTCAACGTATGCTATTTAACTAATTTGTTAATTACTCATAAATCTGGTGTTAGTGAGTCCGTCATTTGTACTGAAATCCAATTTGGAAGCAGTGGACTTTTCAGATGGAAGGCAATAGAGGATTTCGTACCTGTCATAAATCAGAGCGCAAAAAAAATTATTGTAATTTTTTTTAGTTAAATAACCAAAACAACATTATTATATTTATAAAATTAGAATACAAGAATATTTTCTGTGAAATAAATGTTTTATTGAAAAATGTCCGTACACTTGAGATTTTTCTCCCAAAATCTGCAGGCGCATCCATCCCTTATGTCCGTGAATCGCATCTTCTCTGAAAGTAAAGTCAGGATATGTCTACTTGGATATTAAGTATTGCAACGATGCAATGGTTTTAATGACCTCATATTAAAATAAATAGGCAATATAAATGGATTAAAAATCCACTAACGCGTTTCATTCCCGAAACGATAGCAGGTGGAGTTCCTCCTAGCTTTAA
This sequence comes from Typopeltis vanoorti, assembly GCF_054136105.1. Classification (NCBI taxonomy): domain Eukaryota; kingdom Metazoa; phylum Arthropoda; class Arachnida; order Uropygi; family Thelyphonidae; genus Typopeltis; species Typopeltis vanoorti. Next base: position 155,402,924 of record NC_143549.1, on the reverse strand, counting down.
CTAACTTTTAACAAGTGAGCAGCCAATTTCCATTTCACTGATAGTGAATTCAAGCTATCAATGAATCAAGGGATTTCAGAAAATGGGATACGGCAGAAAACTGACAACATATCGTGGTCTTAAACCCTAATAGTTGTATTATTGTCTGTAATAAGGTAATCAAACCGGTAATACTCATCCAGTTTTTTTAAGATATCAGGTATTTTAAAGTATTCATCTGATAGAAAGAAGAAATCTTCGTTCTTCCAACTCATCGATACCGATTATTTGGAATAACAATTTCAAGATAGTTAAATGGTTAAATGTAGATTTTTCATTCAACTTTTGTGTGTGTGCGAACCCAGTAATGAAAGGTTAAACCCACTACCCCATAGAACTGTGCATATTGTGGAACCTAATTCGAGAGAAGGCAATAACAGAGATGCTTGCAAATCCCAAGTTTAGAAGTCAAACACAGAACTTCTTTAACCACGCTACCGGCCAGGACGTATATATACCTCCACATTTCCATGGATGCGAAGTGCATATTAATATTGTAATACCATTGATATTACATTGAAATTTATGGTGGATAAGAAGCTTCTGAGGGTGCGTATTTGATCTTTAATGGCCGGTAAGGTGGTTAAGCCAGTTTATGCCTCCAACTCACACTAACAAAGAATGTCTGTAGGTGGCAAACGAATTTCTTTGTAGGAATCGAATAAATAGCCTATAGATGGAAGAGTAGATGTTGTCCACTCGGCCAATCAGTTGACCAATTTCAGAATAAAGAGGAAAGCGTTATTTTTCTAAACATTCGATGTGTTTTCTTGACAGAAGGCCAGAGAGAAAGATTTTAGTCTGCAAGGGTTACTAAACGTATTCCTTGCAAGCTAAAATCTACATATACTATATTTATTTATTGTCCGTCCAGTTTTACCTCGGCTCGGTTATCTCGTGTAATAGTGTGACCCAGTCTCGAACATCATCATCATCATCATCATGCTATCATAAACTGAGAAAAATACATTTTTAACATTTTAAGCAAAAGAATCGAGCAGCATCGATAATTTTGATGGTTTACATAGAATTACTGTCCCGATTTTGGATATTCTATATCTTTACAATGACGTCACGTCGTTTTTATTGTCCATCCTGTCCATGAAAAGGTATCAATTTCTAGTACATTAGCACTGCACATAGGCTGTAAATTAGATATTCCAGGAATCCTGTTCGGAGAGCAAACATAGAACTTTTTCAAATCGCTTCAGAGCTCCAATAAGCAAGGTGGTGATATCTTACGGTGGATGAAACATTCCATGCCTCTAGTACGATTTGAATCCATAATCTATTGTCTGGAAAACAGGAACTCTGCCTACCTACTCGGCCAAGTAGGTAGATGACAATATTTTAAAAATCAAAACATGAAAATCAGTTTTTGAGACAAAGATTTAAGACTATCAGTTGCAGTTTTACCGTACTTGCCATGTTAAAAATAGAATCCTCACTAAGGTAATGGTTTCATCTCTGGATCGGGAGTCATGCCATTGATAACACTGGCATGACTTCAAACACCATTCTAATATATTGCAGTGGTATCAACTTGTGACTTAATACGAATTACTAGGGGAAAAAAAGGGTAAATGGATCACTTCACATGATTTTATCATAACACGCACACACACACACACACACACAGAGAGAGAGAGAGAGAGAGAGAGAGAGAGAGAGAGAGAGAGAGAGAGAGAGAGAGAGAGAGAGAGAAGGATTGGTTAGTGTCTAGGTGCTATCTCGGGATGCATTCAGTTGGACTGAGTTGTTTAGAATTCTGCAAAAATAACTGTGATTATGAAGCCGGTGTATTATGTGAATTAATTTTGTTTGTTCTGTCCGGTTTGTGGGATGAAAAACTCGAGTCTCTGTCTCTGGGGTGTGTGTGGTGGGGGGGGGGGGGGAAACCTTACCACATCTGTATGAGACCGGATAAATTACCTTCTAAAACAACTCTTATAAAGGTCATTCACGTCCTAGACAGGATTCCAACTCACCTACTCAAGTGTTTCCAGCCATAGCGCATTATCGTTACCAATTGAGCTACGGAGATTCCTCTTATTGCTCTGGCAAACCATCTAGTATAGCATGTTGTAAGTTTCTAAACTTTCAATGCAGTGACTAAGATAAGAAAAAGGAAATGAAATATAGTTATTTTTCTTACTATTCTGCACTGGCAAATTTTTAATTAAAGTCAGTGTATATTATTTGCAAGAATTTTAATAAATCTTATCAATGAAAATAACTGTGATTCCCTAACTTTTCACAGCAATATAGAAATAATGAACTTTCATAATTCTTCGCCCTATACTTTTTGATCATGCTTAGCTACTTTTATTAGTATTTATTTTTGATCATACTTCCTAACTTAAATTTAAAATGACAAACATTACGTTGCTTTAAGTTTTATGATAACTTCATTTAGAAATAGTTTGAAAAGCCTTTACTTTTTTTTTCGGTATATTACTGCTACACAAAAACACACACAATGGATAAACAGAAATCCTCCTGGTAAAATTAAATTTTTTAAAGTAGCTTCCATGCAAAAACAAAAGCTGGACATCACTGCTGTAAAAGTCATTAATTAAAAATTCATTTGTAACATCTGCTGTTTTCCCCACATTCGTGCTTGAGTAACGCGTTAGAAAACAAGTCATTGCTATAAGTCTTAAACTAAAATATTCAAAATGAATATTAGGCGTCAAACACTAATGGTCATATTAAAGACATTTTAATTTTCTTTTAACGATTTAAAAAAATTCTTTTTTTCCAGTATAAAAGCCACTCTTTCTTTTACCCATTTTACTCTTTCCAAGAAGAAAGAAACCAAGATAAGAATGTAAACGATTTTCAAAAGCTACAAGATATCTTTGAGTTTTTAAACTTTCGTTGGTTTTACGCAAGGTAATAAAATGTATTAGAAAACGTGACGTCTGATATTTCGTTGTACCAAGAAGAAGCAAGACTATAATCTCTGGTTTTATTCTGCTTGGCTGCTGTGGCTGCCTTATTAACTATTTTGTGGGTTACAAGTAGCTGCAAGGAGTATTACTTCAAATTAATGGTTCTGCAGCTAGCGCAGCTGCGAGCCTTCTGCTCACTTTTAATTTCCTCGTGAAGTTATTAAAAGCAATAAAACTACCTCCAGATAGAATTTTGTATTTTCGTATGGTACAAACGTTGTCTGACTTTTTTTTTTTTTGTATTTTTCTAACTTGTAAAAAAAAGTAGCAAATATCGATTACTCATGTCTGGTTGTGTCAAGTCTCATTTATTTAAGAGACCAAAGTAAACTAATTATCACACAGCACTGCAATTCTTTTTCTTTTTTTTTATGATATAATTTTTCATTTTCAAGGAAAAATAATAGCTTCTCTGGAAGTTATTACATTTGGTCTTTTTTCTAACGTAATCCCCACAAAATTCTTTTTTCTCTTGTTACTTTTCCACTATATTGCGAATATAACAACAAAAATATCAGTTTCATAGAAATTAAATGTATACAGTAACCTGCTAAGGACAGCCATCACAGTTTTTTTTTTTCCTAGCTAGTGGTCAAAAGAAACTTTAGGCTATCATTCTCTAGAAAAAAACGAACTAAAGCTTTTAAGAATTTCGGAACAATAGACATGACTAGTGGTTCTGGAGGGTAAGGGGGGATCTCTTTATTTTAGTCCACTCCATTCCTTTATTTTAAAAATATCGATGATAAATATTCATTTAAATTCAATAATAAATAATACTTCATTTAGAACATAGCACAGCAAAGGCGAAGTTGCTATTACCTATTTTGGTTTGTTTGTTTGATATGCTATGACTCGGAAAAATTCAAAGTCACCAAATTAGCAATCCCATTATCCAATTATAATGGAAATCCAGTACATTCGATGAAGAGACGTGTGATAATGAAAAGAGAGGAGAAGAGCTAGAGGAATAAAAATAGCCTGAGCGATAGAGAGACTAAATGTAGTTTAACATCATCAGAAAGTGAAAGGAATCTGTAAAAAAAAATAAGAAAAAAAAGCTGAACACAAAGAAATGGCACAACCCGTTCTTGCTCTTTCAGCACTTCATTATTTACTCGATGACGTCATGTTATTGATTTCCTTCAAACAGGATCGAAATCCTTTGAGAAATCAGCAGTCACAAGTTAGAATTGGGACAAAGTTTATATGTTGGACAAGGAAGCGAATGCGAAAAAAAATAGATAGCGTGTGTGTGTGTGTGTGTGTGTGTGTGTGTGTGTGTGTGTGTGTGTGTGTGTGTGTGTGTGTGTGTGTGTGTGTGTGTGTGTGTGATAGCTTAAAGTTTCTTTTGACCACTAGCTAGGAAAAGAAAACTCTGATCGCTATCCTTAGCAGGTGACTGTATACATTTAATTTAATTACATTGAATCAATGACGTCATGTTATTGATTTCCTTCAAACAGGATCAAAATCCTCTGAGAAATCAGCAGTCACAAGTTAGAATTGGGGCAAAGTTTATATGTTGGACAAGGAAGCTAGCGCGAAAAAAAAAATAGATTGTGTGTGTGTGTGTGTGTGTGTGTGTGTGTGTGTGTGTGTGTGTGTGTGTGTGTGTGTGTGTGTGTGTGTGTGTGTGTTGTGTGTGTGTGTGTGTGTGTGTGTGTGTGTGTGTGCGTGCGTGCGTGCCAAACACCGAATCTCCTTAAACGCTGTTTCGTTGTTTATCGTAAATTCTCTTGCCATTGTTTCACGAAATAAATGATGGACGTTCAAAAAATTTAACGGAAATCATATAAAAATAACAGACAGATACGGAAATCGATCGATATTCAAACCGTCCTTGGAAAGTTATGATTATAAATAGAGTTCTAAAAGAGCTTAAGGTTCGAGGATGAAATGTTAATATATCTTGGAGGGAAACCAAACTAAGATTGTTTTTCCAAAGTCTAAAATATGGATTTTAATAACAAATTTTAGATAGAATGTTCAATGAATCAAATTAAAATCTTATGTGTAAAAAATTAATGTTATATATGCTGTATATGACTGATGCTATATCCGTCTCAAATTATCAAAGAGTTTATATATATAAAGAGAAAGTTACGTGGCTGAGATTTTGCGTATACAGTGAAAGGTCAACTTTACCATGGTGTTCTCATGATAATTTTTCATTAATGGTTACCAGTTTTATAAATCATGAAAACAAATATAATCTAGCATCCCTTCGTAGAATGATATCCGTATGTTCAATTGAGAGCATCCTTATTTATAGAATTTTCAGTTCAATAAAATCAGTTTTAGAAGCTGCTCTTCCATAGCAACCATTTAAGATGCATGACTCCAATTGAATTTAATCGAAGACGGTTCAAATCTGATGTATCCGCCATAACTGTACAACGCTGCGTGGTTTCTATGATCAACCAATCAATAATGCAAAGATGTGCTGTACCTACGCGATTCTTCTCCTTATACTAATCTCCATAATTCTGAAGTCAACTGAGAACTGAAAAGCGCGTTCATGAATACAACTTCCCCCTCCCCCCTACTGTATTGTAGGTCTCACCTGTCACATGTCATTGCGTGATCGTTGGCGGCATGTCAAGTCTACGGTAACTTGTGCCTGATGACACTACACAATGACGTTAGTTATATTAGCATTCAAGAGCTTCAAATCGTTCGCTGCTGGCTTCGCTGTCTCTTCTCGTTTCTACTGAGACTTACATATTGGGAAATATTCATGCACAAGGTTTCTCAGCAGGCTACATAAATATCGTTACTTTGATGTCTATTATGTCAGACAAATGTTTAACTGTAAGAGTATTGGTGGAGTATAATGTTTGCTCCTGATGAGTCTTACATGTTACTAAGTCTTGTTGGTATTCCCAACAATCTAGAATGATAAACTGGAGTGATAACACCACAAAACTTGAATGTCTTCTGCTGTAAAAGAACAGCGACTTCTGGTGGGATTGAATGGGTTGTAATATTGTTACTCATGTTTTATCAAGCTCATGGATGATAGAAAGAAAACTACATATGTCAATTCCGGTGAACGGTTACATGAAGTATCTCTAAAAGAGACGAACCGAACGGCACATGATGAGATCTCATAACCAAACTTTCTTCTTGAAGAACAGAGTCTAGCAATTTTAGATGGCTGTGGCTTAGTAGTAGTATGAAATAGTATTTCGCAGTTGGTAGAAATAGATTCTTAGAATGTGATGAAGTAGCGTCTGTAAAATGGGAACCGTTTCGTTGTTGAGGAAACTAAATATGGGAAATATTTATTATACTGACATCAAGTGGAGATTTTTTGCGAGAAATGTCATAGGACCAAGTTTTAAGTGGTTTAAAGTCGACTAGACTCATTAGGGAATACACTGCTTCTAAAGAAGTCAACGGGTGCCCCGTGGGCAAGGCGCATCGTGCGATGTAACGAATCACGTGTTTGTAGCCAGTATAAATTTGATGATTATGATGCTCCCAAATCAGGGCAACTCTATCCGCGTGGAATGGCTGCGAGAAGGGAAGTGATGACGGAGTTTGAAAGAGTCGTTGTGATAGGATGCATTTGCAGACTGTTCGGCAAATAGTTGACAAATTGGGCCATTCCAGTTCAACAATCAGTGACACCAAACTGAGATGGAAGCGCATGGATTCAACTGCAAGTGCTACTCGCAGTGGACGACCCACAACACTCACCGAACGTGACCGTAGGGTGCTACAAAGGATAAACTCTGCCATTCGTCGGCCAACACGATAAATGTGGAGGTCTGGACATTAATTGAAACACGAATCTGCACAAAAACATTCAAAACCGAGGCTCACAGCATGGGTTTCCATGATAGGACCACAATATGCAAGCCCCATATTGTGGTCCTATCATGGGGTTACCTGAACCGACATGCAGAGTCTCCTCAGTTGTGGAAAGAACGTGTGCAGTGGCACGTGGAAGCTTGGTAAGCTGGATTATGGATCGAAGAATCATACTACACTTCTACCGGGTGCAGCAGATTCCCAGTGAACGTGTCTTACCAGAGTGTGTAACCCCCATCTATGAAATTGTTGTCCGTAGTTTGGAACAGCAGGACCATGCCATAACCGAGGACTCCGATCTCTGTTTGTGGTCCCAAGAACACTGAACTCCGAGAGGTATCTGAACATTCTAAAAACAATGCAATGTTTCCTACTTTGTGGCGTTTCTACGGAACTGACCATTGTCTCTTTAAGCAAGACAATGCATCATGTCATGATGCATGATACATGATACTGGTTTGTGAACGTGAACCTCCCCATACTTGAATGCTCTGCACAATGTCCGGATCCCAACTCTATTGAACATCTGTGGGATGAACTGGAGAGTCGGGTGAGGTCAAGGGACGTCCGACCCACAACAGTACAGTACTTCATTTCATGCGTAAAGGAAGAATGGTCCAAAATTCTCATTGATCGCTGTCGTACTCTTGTGGAAAGCATTCCCCCAGGATTGCTGCAGTCATCGCTGCGAAAGGAGGTCCTACATCTTAAGGTGGAAGCTATGGCTGTTTGTTCCTCACACTATGGTGTCCGTTGACTTCTTTCCAAGCAGTATATATATGATCAGGGTTTAAGAAACTGGCTATATAGATATTTCACTTTTTTTCCCTTTTCTAAATTAAGTTCATAAGCTTTCTGGGACGTTGAAGGGAGACAAGGATTTTATTTTGATTCCTTCTTTGTATTTGTTGGAAAATCAAAGTGTGAGTAATGAGAATCATTTCAGCAATGTGTTCTGAACAAGTATTTGCATTACAACACCAAAGGAAAGTTCAAGAAGGTAAAACAAGAGTAGAAATAAGGAAATTATCCCATTAGTCTCTTTACAACTGTAGAACTTTACGATCTTCTATGAACATACTCAGTTTTTAATTATGATAATAGCTTTAAGTCATGAATGTTAACTACTCTCAACCTGCACGGTCATAATACAGTGCTAGTGGAAGCTACTCAACTGCCAACAAATGTCCGTTTTATTCTTCTTGTATTAGTACATTTCTAATTCCATTACTACCGGCAGTGGTAGTTCTGTCTGCCGTTGGCTTTTCTTCTGATGGGAAGTATCGCATGATCTTCACGGTAAAAGTTATAGGCGAGCACTGCCAGTGTAAGAAATTGTGTTAGTTACAAAATACATTCTGTTCTTATCCAAGAACAGCACAGCCAGATGCTGAAATAAAAAGTTTATTTAAAGGAAAGAATGCTTTATAATTACATTCAGCGTGAAGCTATTGCTGAAATAGGAATAGAATACTTTTTTTTTGTAATTAATGTCAGCTGCAGGTCATAGGCTTAGCGAAAAATAGATGAATGATGGGAACAGCACCGTTGAAGGAACACAAAACTGGCATTAAAAATAAGTATAGATGAGCAGCACGGAGGAAGGCTTGAACATTCTGTCAAACCATCTTTCAAACAACGATCATCAGAAAACAAAAGAAGAGATATGTTGAAGGATAAAGGCTCATCTCCAAACAAGCTATGAAACAACAGTAACAGAAGATAGAAAAACAAGGTTTGTAGATGCTGTTTTGAGCACATAATAAAAGTGAATATGCGAGCAATATAATAAAAGTAAAACTGAAGATAATTTTTGATACGGGATTCAAAGAAAGGAGATATCGTGATCGCCATACTTAATGTGGTTTTAGGCAAATACAATTCTAAAAATAGCAAATCAAAACTAAAAATCCGATTCTTAATTTAACTCAAATGTGCGTGTGGCTGTTTGAATGAGCACAGAATAGAAATGCAGAATTGAAATCTTTTGTGCGCATGTTTAAATATTAAGACGGAACAGTAAAGGAAGACTTTTGATCCATTTATTTTATTTTTGCAATTTCTTTCCAACCTGCAGAACCATTCGTGCTCATCTGTATCTCTTTAAATACCAAAGGAAATACACGCGAGCTTTTAAATTATTCAATATCCACCCAGCACTTCGATTCTGGCCCCTCCTTTCAGTATGGTGTCCACCGTCATCAGAAGTCGAGGGCAGTCGAGTTTTAATCAGATCGCAGTGGGTGGACGGATGAATGAACTCCCTTTCTCTCCCACAACAACAGCGAAGCGCATGCTAGCGATCTTGTTCGCGTGTTCCCTTGTCATCGGACATGATGAACAAGGGAAGTAATGTCGAGACAAAGAACATCACGCGAATGCTCCGGGATCGTTGATGGAAGATCGGTGACGTCACCAACATGCCTGTTTTCGACTAGTGCTACCTGCACAAGATGGATAACCAAGTAACAAATAGGTCCACTTATACTAATCACACGATCACTTATTGACGTTCCCTGCATACATTTTAATCTCTTAGCTGACAATAATAAATCATCTTGCGCAAAGATCTGGATAAGTAATCTTTCTAAAAGGCTTAAGTAAGATTTGAACGACTTGAAGCATCAGTGCGTTCTTTAAAAGTTTCCTCATGAGATCTTATTTAAATTTAAGTAATAAAACAATTTGACTGATGAAAGAACCTCGTTGGGATTCGTTTGAATTATTCTTATGGATATATTTTCCTGCGAATGCTTTCAATGGATTACAATATTTTATATAAGAATTGTTTCAAGTTTAGATTAGCGTATCGGTAATAAGATCCTCTGAGAGATGAAATGAAATATATTTTGATTCTGGAGCTGATAATTTGTTCTCCAAAACAGAATTAGCTCAAGATATTTTGCGCTTTCAATTTTGGACTTTATCGATATATAATTTATGTATTGCAAGTGGATTAAAACATTTAAGGAAATCAGGATGTACTTTACATTGGAAATCGAATTTTAAAATTAGTGCAGTGTTAAAATACTTGGTCTGATTTTGTGGTTGAGAGTCATGTTCAAAATATATACCCACAGTTTCCTGAAAAAAATCCACAGAATTTTTCTGTACGGCAATGAGAATTCTAGATGATTCCCTGTGGTTGCTAACCAAGCGTACTTCTCAGTTCAGTACCTCAAGTGAATGTCACGAGGACAGGTACCGTTGAAGGAATTCGATAACATTTTATTGTAATAATATATTTATATCTGGAAATATTACCAGGAAATGAAGAATGCAATGAGAGAATTAATTTTGTCTAATGCTATATCGAAAACAATAAAATAATTACTATTCATATTGTCAATTAACCCCAAAATTTGAAGGAAGCGTAAACAGGAATGAGTAAACAATTAGAATTTCGGAAATCTACAACCCATAGGAATAAATCCTTAAGCCACGAGAAATGAATAATAAGTATTTCACCTAATAACATAAGTTATCAATTTTCTCATGAAGGAAAATTGAATGAGAATCAATAATTTCTCATTCAATTCATCGTTTAGAATTATTTAAATCTGCTGGTGATTTATTCCATTTTGCCTAAATACGAATCATCTGATATACGAAGTGATGTTTTGATATAATACTTTTAAATATAATATATAACAGTTTACTTTCTGTTTATTCTAACATCATATAAAGCTCCTTTTAAAAAAATCAATGATTGATGCGTTGAGGTTATTACCAAACAGGAAATTTAGTTTTTAATGAATTTTATATGGCCTTTCGAAAATCGCAGCAGCAGACTGAAAAGTAGCGTTTTAATATATATATATATATATATATATATATATATATATAACATTATTTTTCAAATTGTTAAATTAACCAAGTTGCAAATCTCATTATCTCATTATCCTTAATTTTATTTGTATCATTTAACGAACAAATAACCCACCACTCTTTGCAGATTCTTTCATTTTGGAGATGATTCTGCTAATTAGGAAAGGGATTAATGGGATCATTTTAATAACACCCAACTACCAACCCATACTCACACATTTACACAAAGTCGAATAACTATAGCGCGTAGGTTCGAACTTGAGATCAAAACAAGGTCTAATTAATAAAAGAAGGCGGATTATGAAGATAGTTTTAATACAATTAATTATGTGGAATTTTCTCTGCACCAAAGGCCATTACGAAACAGTAAAACTTTCACTTGATCAAAGTTTTACTTGAACCGAGTAAAACTTTCACTTGATAAAATTGTAGGCAGAGAAAAACAACTTGTCTTTAACTGATTTCACATCGCATATCAACATTTACAAACAATAATGTAGTTTGATCGTATTCGTTTTTGCATCGAATGAGTCCTACCAAATTACTTATATCTGCGATCCTCTTGGGTGTTTGTTTCTTAGTTATTGATGAATACCTTGGAACATTATTTCACCCTCCCTCCCTCCCTCATATAATGAGTCATTCATGTGTTAGTTGACTAGCCTTTATGACTAAAGAGCACCTGAAGAAAATCATCCAGGAACGCCCATCTTATTAGTCATTACGGGGTCTACGTTTAGGTAGATATTGAGATTACAGCAAACTAAGAAATAACGATTCGGAAATTGAGCTTTAAAAACAGCAATGGGAAGACACTAAATGAATAAATGCCCCCAAAATTCTTTTCCTTATGAGAAATTATAACTTATTCTTACAGATATGAATATATTCGACAGGCGAAAGTTAAGAAAGTTCAGCTGAAGACTTTCTCAACAGTAACATGACGGCCCTCCTTACGGAAGAAAAGAATGCCAGTTTGACTAAATGATTGTAGCACGTGCGTCACAGGTAATTACCATGCGTAATTACACCTTGTTGTTAGCCGTGTGTCATATAATAGCAGCCCACCTTGGCATCCACTTTGAACCTGCAATTACACAAGACAGATGGCATGTCAACAAAATGATTCGTCCACATTGCATAAGACTGTTGCGTTTTCTTTTCTTCACCTCTATTTGACCTTCTTTATGTTATCTATACATGGATTGATTGCGTTTCTTATTTTTCTCTTCCGTCTGTCTTAGATATTTTTTTATTTGGCTCCATTTTTCTTTTGTTTCGAACTATTTTGTTTCTTCGTTTTTTCCCCTCTGTTTCTTTTCTTCTAATTGTTCGCAGTTTCTTCTTGTAATATTTCCGGTGTTGTAAACTGATCCAAATGTTTTACTTCCTTGTCTCTTACTTCTTCTGACTCTCTAGACAAGAAGCGCTGTAGTACAGGAATGTCCTTACCTTGAAAGGTGCCGAATATGGAGAGAAATAACGAACTGATGCCAAATTATTTATGCACGTCAACAAGTGTTCCTTGTCAAGGTTGTTTCTAACGTACACACGAAATAATACAGATGACACCGAAGGCCGTAGAAGGTTCTCGAGTGATCGGTAATCTTGCGTATTCGTAATCATTTGTTTATTTGAGCGTGTCCTGCAAGACTTAAAATCAGATGAGCAAAAACTCAAAATCGAGGTTTTGCACATCATTGATACTTATTAGGGAAAAAAAAAAGAAGAAGAAGAGAAAAGTAAGAAATGAAAAAAAAAAATGTTTTCTCTTTCACAGAGTATCAAAAATGCGTAAATAATTAAATATTTGTTAATGATTTTCATCAATGAATTATAATTTGAAATATTCTCATTTATTGGTTTTCCGTGCAACTTTGTTCACTTGCATGTCGCTTGCACAAGTGTTTAACTCAATTGTTATTCTTTTAATAATCAGCTTTTAAGTTTCCTCTGCTAAAGGAAGGCAAGAATTAATTATTGCCTTCCTTTGCAGACATAACATTCAAGTTCCATGAAACTGTTGAGCTCAACATTAATCCAACCAAATCCGATAGTAGGGCAAGGATTACATGAAACTAGTAAGATAGTCTGATTGCAGAATTATTTAATTAACTTTGGATCTTCCATAAAACATTTTACAAATGCTTAAGCTAGATAAACTAGTTTCTTTTTTCTTTTTTCTTTTTTCTTTTTTTTTTTTAAAAAGGCAAACATGCATTTTTGTTACGATAGTGATATTAATGGATAACCAAGAAGTATTTTTCTGTCAACCACTTTATGCCTTATGTAGTAGGAACGATACATATACCGACCACCGAATTAGAAACTATATGCAGATATAATAAACGTCACTTACGCAGCGTATATGCAGAATTCTTGGTCACGTGCTTCGCCACGTGTTCAAGGCAACTATTTAAGAATGCTGCTGGTTAGTAATCATCAATAGGATCACAATAAGAAAACCAAAAGATCTTTCGGAGTTCGGTAAGGGACTTATTGTGAGTGCCCATCTGGCTAGAGTCACGATTTTGAAAACACCAGAGCTGACTGGTTTCTCAAAAAAGGTGAGATATCCGGACTGTTTAATCCACGTTGCTTGTCTAAGAAGTGTAACTATGTTCCTAATACAGTCTGTCAGGGAACAAGATCGCCGTCTTCTGAGTGCTGTTCCCGACCTATATCTCACCGAATTACGAGCAGGAAATTGAAGGAGGATCGGTATTGGCAGACGGAAACCACTGATTTCTGCGAAGAACCGGAAAGTTCGTCTACGGCGATGTCAGAAAAACTGATTGGACGCTAGAAGACTGGATAAACGTTTCTGTGGTCCGACGAGTCACGATGCACTTTTTCTGTACCGACGGTAGGCAGGGAGTTTGGTAGAGCCCCATGAAGCAATGAACCCAGCTTCCCTTGTAAACACAGCTCAAGGTTTTGGCATGTTCTGTTGGTATAGAACGGGTCCCCTGATATTGTTAGAAGGTCGGGTGTCCTCCAGAGAATATCTGAACATTGCTGTCAACCCTGCAATACTGATTTTTTTGTCCAGAAAGTAACGGTTAGGTTAGGTTAGGTTGTTTCGTGGACGGCAATGCTACTGTCCATTGCGCAAAAAATGTTCAGCAGTGATTCAGCGAACATGATAGTGACTTTCACCGTCTTCCCTGGCCACCACAAAACCCGTATCTGGACCCCATTGAATGTATGGTTCATGTTAGAAAAACAGATCCGGGAGCAAAGTCCTCTTCCGTTTAATCTGAGCCAGCTAAAGGACTGTCTGGTGAACGTCTGGTGCGTTGTAGATCTAGATGAAATCCAACATCTTGTTGGGAATCTATGCCAAACTGCATATGCTGTAATTCGGACTATACGAGGTCCAACACAGTAATAAATAAAAGTTTATAATTCAGTAATCGGTATGTGTACGACATAGCATGATGATACAGTTCTCTGAATACATAGAAGAATATGTACATAGAACGATCATAATACATGGCTGAATACCTATTGCATACATGGAATAGTTAAGAGTATAGCAACAGAGCAGTTAGAAACAATTCAAACAGGAGAATCACTAACTTCGGACACTGCACAACTGTATGTAAAACATGGATTTAGAGATAGAAATGAAGACCAAACATATTAAAAAATATATGAAAGATTTTAGATTATAAATCACAAAATTACTAAAGAAAGATTAACACTTGATTTGTGAATTATTTCCATAATTAAAAAAAATAAGAAAGAAGCCAATAATTGCTTAGTGATATATTGAAGAAGTCCACACACACACACACACACACACACACAGCTTTATTTACCGTTCGTGTATTGAACACCATATACTGTACGCCCACAGATGCGAGACCCTTCGACACTTCTGCGCATGTCAGAAGAAAGCGAATCCATTCCGATAATAGGTTAATCAATGCATTTCGTGGGATGAATGTTTATCATTATACGTCGGAAAATTAGCTTTTCTTTTATGAAATTTCTAATTCTTAAAGTGGTAACAATTTTACTTGTACAATAGTTGGAAAATTTACGTATAAAGCACGTGATTTCGCGTGTTGGTGACCAATTCGTGCATCCTTTATTTTTCTCCCCTTCAGCATGAATTGACTATTCTTGGCGCATTACCAGCCCCTGTTCTATGAACTGTGGGCGTGCAATACTAAGTCGTCTTTCACAATTCGTCTCCATAGGCAGTACACCTATATCACCTATACGGAAGTACAGTACTGGCTGTAAGCATATAGTCTCCAGGAAGCTTACACTAAAAGCTATGAAAGTACACGCCCACAGCACTTTTGTTCATGCAACGTTCATAAATCAGATATTGCTGACTTGGTTATTTAACTTGTTCGTACCGTATTTCGCTGGCAACATAAACGTGACCAAGCATTATGACGTCGCAGGAAATGTGAAATAAATATTATCCAGAAACAAGAGACGATTGCAATTTAATGCCTCGTTTATCACACTACCCGACATTTCTTGTATTCTTACAGTTATGGCGTGCGATGTCATGGTAACTAGATCACCTGACTGGCACGATATTACTAATTATGAAACACGCAAAGCACATGAAATGTAAATGATATTGATTTTACGTGCTTGCTTAGTCATAAATTTTAAAAATTCTCGATAAAATTACAATAGCCAGATGCTAAGGGATAAAATGCAGTTTTGATTGATAATAAACGAGTCTGCCATTACTTGTCATTTGTAGTCTGGTCGAACAACGGTCTAGATGTATTTTCGATGGCAATTTGATTACAGACATTACATGGATCAAAACCAATAGGTTCATTACTGCAAATTAGGCAAGTAATGATCAGACAAGTGCCTGAAAAGACTCATATCGTTTCACAGCGTTATGATTTATGCGTTTCCTAGCAATTTTAAGACATAAATGTAATACGCTGGAATGCATATCGTAGGTGCGGATATATATACTGTATATAATATTCATCAAAGCTTGATTTGCTTCCTCATATATATATATATATATATATATATATATATATATATATATATATATATATATATATATATATATATATATATATATATATATATATATATATATACACACACAGGTGTCACATAATAATAATAATGATAATAATAATAATAATAATAATAATAATAATAAATTGGGAGGAAGGGTAATGTCAGTCCAATGAAGCAGCACCCATGAAATTACTTTATAAAATAAGACAATGCAGAGGTAGAGCGTCGTTGAGAAAGCCATTAAAGAGTGCGACAGGGTTGGTAATCTATTAAGTCATTTGGTCTCTTCTTGATAGCTTCTTGATGAATATTTGTTTAAGGATAAGCAAGATATAGAGAGTAAAATAAGGTTCAGAGAACTAGTATTTTTGTAGAAATAAAATTTGCAAAATTAACTTCACCTAACTTGAGAATGATGACAGGATACGTAAGCGTTTAAGACATTGGCTATGGAATGTCTTGCAGGCCGTATCATTTGAATACTAAATGATTTCTGGAATGAAGAAGAGGAATATGGCGTACTGTCACGAACAAAACTATGGGGAAGGATTTATGAGAGAAGGACATTGAAAAAACGAAGAACATTGACTATCCCAGCAATGACAGAGAAATCTGATAAGAGGAGACCATCCACCATGACAAGCAATGATCAACAGAGAAGAAACTGGTAACACATGCGCAAAGGGGAGGAGGATGACACAAATAAGCAGGCAAAGGTTGGTCGATTGGTAGAGCCTCTGCTGCTAATGGCTCAGTTAAGTAAGTTTGAGCGCGGTTAGTAGTTGGAAGGAGTACAATCGTTCGATGCTGTCGGCACACTCTCCTCCGATGAGTCTTTGGACTCCCTGGAGGTGTCAAAATAATAATAATAATAATAAAAACGCCTCTATGCCATACGCATTCAAGGACATTTACTGCAGAACAAGAATGGAAATCTATATTCATGATTAATAAATAATTATTGAACCCCAGGTCGTGAATAACTTGCTTGTTAATGAATTTCTGAGAGACATTTATAATGGCACAGTTTTTAGTGAAGATGGCAGGTTAAATCTGGAATCGGCAAAGATGTGTGGTGGGTAGCCAGCTGAATAAATTTATATGGAATACGAGTAAAATTAGTCAAGACATTAAATTAGCTGTTTACAAGACAGTGTTCAAACCAGTTTTAAGTTATGGATCTGAGAGTTTTTTTTAGAAATAAAGCACTTGATCAAAGACTAGAGACTACAGATATGAGGATTCTGAGATAAATTAATGGAGTGAGCCGATAGCATCAATGGCAAAATCATATTAAAAATGAAGATATTAGAAAGGAGCTTGACATTTTTAGCATTAAAGAATGTGCCAGAAGAGCTAATCTTAGGTGGTATGGCCACTTAAATAGAATGGGCGAGGAAAGATTGGCAAAATCTTTCCTCGCTCTTTCCTTTCGAGGTAGTTGATGCCTGGATGGCAGGAAAGAGACCCATAGGAAGACCAAGATCTAGGTGTATTGATTAGTCGGAAGTGCCTTAGAAGTACAAAATTTTATATATGAATCATATTAAAAGTGAATATTGGAGTGCTGACAAGTAATAGACTAATTTGGAGGGAAATTGTTGATAGGAGATTAATAATAATATAAACTTAATAATGTAGTACTGTCATAACAATCTGAACACCCCTTGGGTTACATATCAGAAAATTGATGATGATGATGTAGTATTTTTGTAATTTTGCCACTTTTTGTTGTATTTATAATATACAGGGTGGCCATAAAATAATTTTCCCTTTTTAAAGGCATCTGTAACTAAAACCAATAAACGGAATGAGACCAAATTTTATATTGAGACTTTTGAAGGCATGGGGGGGGGGGGGGGTGATTTCCGCGAAAAAAATATTTAGTATCAAAAGTCGCCTATAGGGGAAATTTTGGCGCTGGAGAAGCCGAAAACAAGCGGATAATTACATTAAAGGCAGATAAAATGGAATAATAACATTTCGACGGTTAAGCGACAGCCGCGTAACTCATTTCAGCTGGATATGTGGCTCGTTACAATGTCTGTTACTGTCTCTTCTTGCACTGCTTTTCGTCCTCTGCCAGGTCTAATTCCTAGTGATCCAGTTTCTTCAAACTTCTTAATCATAGCTCTCAGTGCTACAGCTGACATAGGACCTGTACGCAAGTTATGAAGCCTTCTAAATTTCCGAAGGGTTGCTACGGCATTGCACTGTTTAAGGTAAAACAACTTAACAAGTAAAGCACGCTGAGGCAAGGTAGGATGTGTATTGAGCATAATTCGTCAGTCATTCGAATAACTCTGAACGTTCCCAATCCCTTTATAAGTGGAATTGGTGGCGCTGCTGTCACGTACGCACAGTAAAATTTGCATAATCCTTTTTACCTGCGTTTACTGCAAATATTTGACTGCTTTCGGCTCCGCCAGCGCCAAAATTTCTTATATCGGCGACTTTTGGCACTAAATCTTTTTTTCGCGGAATTCATCTCCCCATGCCTTCGAAAGCCCCAATATAAAATGTGGGGCTTTCGAAGGCATGGGGAGATGAATTTTTAGTTTTAGCTACAGATACCTCCAAAGAGGGAAAGTTAATTCTTGGCCACCCTGTATATATTTGTTCGGTTTTGCAGGAATTTTTTTAATGTAGTGCCTTTGTTATTTATTGTTATTATTTTATTATTATTATTATTTATTATTATTATTATTATTATTATTATTATTATTATTAGCCTGTGTAGCTCAGTGGATGTGGCGTTTACACACACCACGGTGCTTGGCCGCACGAAAGAAGACTTGGTTTCGAGTCTAAAGGAAATTTTTCTAAGCCTTTTTTCGACCGGTTCCCGAGTTAGTCGATCTCTGGCACGGGCAAGCGGGTTTTTCCTCCCGGAAACTCGGGTTTTTCGTCCCGTAAACTCAAGAAAATCGACTGTAGAACCCACATTATTTCAGACATTAAATATATTGTGTTATGGTTAGGGACCACGAGATGGCGGCACATTTCAGCCGTCTCTCTTCACTGTGTACCGTTTAATCTGTGATAGCCTTGGGCCATCTATCTATGATTGGGTACCAGTGGAGATTGAACTGCCCACTCAGTCTCCAAAAGTTAGATAGGGCTAAATGTCCTCGCCTACTCCCCGTATACGGGAATAAAAAGGCGTTAGCTGATTTTATTATTATTATTATTATTATTTATTAGTATCTTTCAGAAACTTACAGAGATGGAGTGAAAAACTTGTAGACAATATCCATATGTAGAGTGCCCAGACTACGGTCCCAGCGTGGCTTTGACAGTGCCTCCTACATACGACAGTGCCTCTTCATACAACAGTATCTAGAGGGAGTCTGGGTACTGTTATAACCGGACTCCCTCCAGGTACAATCTGACGGAATAAGTAACAGCCGGATTATTCACAGGTGGTCAGTAGCTCTCGACAAATTACTATCAGGTTCGGTTCCATGTACATCGGTTTACGTTATATTCATTAATGGTGGAAGCGATGACTCTCTAGTTAATGACGGTGTGTTGGACATATCCATCTAGGTCATTACCTGCACTGCATATAGGAAGAGAATGAGATTGGAAACAGCAATTGCAGATCTCATTCTGGAGAGGAAACATGCAATAACCACTCCACGCTTCTAGGATACACGACAGTGATATTTCACTGGGTAATGAAAGTCATCTGCTGTAGAGGTCCAGTTGTTATTTTCTTCAAGTAGCAAAGATATGCTTAGGAGGTACAATACTAGCTTCCCCGATCAGTTTGTGAAAACAGGCTATACCATGACATTGGTTGGGAAAGGCTGTATATTGCGGTTTATTATCAGCCAATTAAAGTCCTATGTTTGGATGTTCATATTTGCTCTTTGAAAATCTCGCAATGAATTTTTTAATCAAAAGGCCTTGGAACAGAAAATGGAAACCGGATTATTAACTGGATTGAAAGATATCAAAATCTACAGAGCCTTCGTAGCACCGTCAGTGTCGATGATTCCCTTTGGTCGAAAAGACCTTGGTTTGAATCCAATCTGGGATCACGAAGAACTTTTATAATAGCTCGTTAGCCAGTCATATGATGACTGTAGGGCATTCCGCTATTAAACCCATAAGGACCAATGAAGCCACAAGAGAACACACGCATTTAATAAATATGGCATACTGTTCTCACAGTATTAATTGCTGCATCTCTAAGTTACTTGACAGAACCTCTCTCTCTCTCTCTCTCTCTCTCTCTCTCACTCACTCACTCACACACACACACACACACACACACACACACACACACACACACACACACACATGATACATACCGAGATCAGCATGATGGAGATGTTTATCCCCGTTATCTACACGGTAACAGCTTGCACTACTATTGCGCTATCGGATACTTGTTTGTACATGGCGGACACAGAATGCACCAACTGATGATACGCAACTATTGGTTATGGCAATTAAGTAAAAATAGGACCAGTAGCACAGTTATTGTCGTAATTTCTAAAGAACAAGAACCGAAAGTATACAATATATAATAGTGTACAATTTATAGTTAGCTATATACTGTGGTTGTATTTTGCAGACATGAAGAGAAATTATGTAAAATATATTGTCTGAACTTAATTATATATGTAATAAAATGTTTTTGAATAAGTACATGATTTTAGGAGTTCATGAAATGATAATTTCCTACAATACTGTTTCTGTTTAAAATAGTTTTAAATGATTGTACGTTGCATTTATGAATACAATAGAGATAAATAATGGCACCATATTATATTACTTATTCATAACAGCAATGGTGTTCTATGCTTACGTTTTGGCTTTCTCACTCTATCAGAGCTGTTTACTAGTCCCTTAATGGACGTAAGCGAGAAAGGAAGGAGAACCAATGAACCCAATCGCCTGTAGTTTAAAGCAAGAATCCAATATAGCATCTTCTACTACACAAACAAAGCAATGTCATTTGAAATAAATGTGATGACTAAGAGATTCAGCTCTATCCTCACGTGATCATGAATATTCCCGGTAGTCAAATTTATCGTAAACTCCCTTAATACATATTTAGTACAATGGTGGCCATACTTCTCTTTTACTATCACTGTAGTAATTACTATTGATTACTACTGGATAATTACACTATAGTGTCATTCTGCAGTATAATGGAAAAGTATTCGCCTTCGCTAAGGAAAAAAATTGTTTAATAGATATTAGTATAATAAAATATTTAAGGATTTCCAATCCAAAGAATTTAAAATTATAATAAAATCTTAAAATCGGTTTTCTTAAACATTAACTTTTAGATTTATAGAACAGTAATGGTTTGAATAAAAATCAAGTACATAATATCAGTAAAGTAAGAAAAAAAAAATCGCAATTTTTAAGCATTGTCTTAAAGAACATTTAAGTATACCGAAAGTGATAAGGGGTACAAACACCTTCATGAAGTCACGTGACTTATTTCGGGGAGGGAATACTCCATAAATTGAAATGCCTACTCCATAACCACAAAATTCAACAATTCATCCAACTCTGCTTATCCCCATTAAATGTATTTTGTCTATTTTCCGAGGGAGAAAATCTGAGTATCAGAAAGGAAATATCCTGTTTACATTCGTATAGTGCCGACTACTTCGCCTTCATTTGGAAAATTGATCATCCGTCACGAGATTCGAAGCCAGTAAGGAGTACAAGTAGCTTTGTCCTTACGACAGTCTGTAAATAACTACACATCTGGCCTGTATCTCTAAGTTACCAAAAAGCACTTGACAGAAGCTCTCTCTCTCTCTCTCACACACACACACACACACACACACACACACACACACACACACACACACACACACACACACACACACACACACACACACACATGATACATACCGAGATCAGCATGATGGAGATGTTTATCCCCGTTATCCACACGGTAACAGCTTGCACTACTGTTGCGCTATCGGATACTTGTTTGTACATGGCGGACACAGAATGCACCAACTGATGATACGCAACTATTGGTTATGGCAATTAAGTAAAAACAGGACCAGTAGCACAGTTATCTTAATATTATCGTTCTTTTTTTTTTTTTTTATTCATTTAATGTTGTTTACTGTCAGTTTATACATTTAACATAGATTAATTTCGTTTGGAAAAGACCTAAAAATACAAAATGCAATGAAAATTTTGTTCTCATTCCTATTAAATAATGCATATCTACATACAGCTGGATTTACATTATTTGACACATGTGTGAGTATTTTTCAGCGTGACTTTTATTTTTCACATTTAAAAATATTATACATATATGCATTATTTAAACACAATATTTAATAAACATTTGTTTTCTCGTAAACTAATAAAGATTTGAAACGAAATTACTTTAATGTAAAACTATTATAATTACGTTCAAATAAACAAATTACATTAAATATTAAAAAAAAAGTATACGCTATTTAAAAGCATGTATATTTGGAGCCATTCAGAATTTTGTACAATGATGCATTTACCAATGGCATTAAACACGTGCTTTACGGAGTTTTTGAGACTAGCTACTTTACCTTCAACTGAAAAAAAAAAAAGTTTTTGCGTCCTAAACGGAAGTCGAACCCAAGGGAATCGTCCATAACAACTGCTCAATATTAATGTGATGTAACCTTACATCAGTGATTTAAACCTAGCGCTCCCCAACCGAAAGACATCCTTTTCTAAAAACAAACTGAACAATCATTTCCTTTTAAAAGAAATAGTAAAATAAAAGTTCTGTCAATTCTATGTTACCCGATCACTAACTACGCTTCTTACAAAATAAAATGAAAACAATAATAATGAATACGAAGCAACATAAACTAAATATTTTCTGTTATGCAATCAGATATACCTAATATAGGCAGCCATGAAACTTTCCACAAAATATTCCATAATAAGCGTGGCTCACACGTGCTAACATACTGTCAAGCAGACGTCTGTTTATTTTTTTTTGGCACCGAATCAAAAAAATGAATTCCTTATTTCGTAAGCGCACGCTTTGGGGCGTGAATTGATAAACACGTTTGTCATTTTAGCTAATAAGAAGCAAACGTCCAAATCTGTAATAATGCTGGTTGGCGAACTTTTATGGAAGGCAGTTCAACATTGAAGGATATAAATTACCAGTTCCCACATTTATTGGAGGTTGTTTGGTCCCCTGCGAACATCTCTGCCAACTGTTTACTTCGAGACGTCTTATTTCCTGTCTGCCGTTGCTTCGCATTTGTCAAGTTGAGTAGAAACGCAATGTCGACATCGCTAATCCACGCACAGCTTGCTCCGACGTACAGACTTCCACATGTTAAGGATTACCAGAGAGATTACCTCGAAAGTGTCTTCAAGAGAAGCAAGAATCTTCGAGACAGCGATCTCGTTCTGATGGCTGCACAGGTCGGCATGTCGGTACCGGAAGTGAAGGTAAGTCGGAACATTTACTTATGTAGTCGATCTATCAGGGAATACAAGAATTAATGATTCTTTATTCTTTCATTTCTTCCAACAGCATTTTACAAAGGCATTTTTGGTAAGAATCCACATGTATAAGACACAGAAATGCAATTTCTTGCAACCAACTCTAATGGTTTCAGTTTGTGAATGGAGGAAATTAGCGACAGCACTTCTACTCTATTTGCGCACGAAATCTCACGTGCAATTAGCTGACAATCCAGCATTCTTCTTCTTGACATCAATATCTCATATCACTCTTACCGTAGTTATTCTAAGCTTGTGTATAAAAAAAGCTTACTTTGGTAGCCCAGTTTGTAAAATTCGCTGTTTATTTTACCGCCCAGGCTGTAGGTTCGAATCACGCATAAGGTATAGATAATGAAAAAGAAAAAAGCCTGCCATAGAGGAGTTTGTTGTATATCTCCTTCCGTTTAGGCGTGTCTTTAAGACATACTTTTTTTTTTCCAT
Organism: Typopeltis vanoorti; assembly: GCF_054136105.1. Lineage (NCBI taxonomy): Eukaryota > Metazoa > Arthropoda > Arachnida > Uropygi > Thelyphonidae > Typopeltis > Typopeltis vanoorti. The sequence continues at coordinate 155,379,324 of NC_143549.1, read as the reverse complement.
CCTTTTTATTTTGTTGTCATAAACTGCTTCTTAACGGAATAGCGACATAGGCATAGCATAAAAACTGAAAAGCATAAATTTCAGTTTTTATCACATAATTTACTTAAAAACTGAGCCTATGCATCTTGCTCAGTACAGTTGTGTTCAGTCTCACTTACGTAATTATCGAATTCTTCCGTATTCTGTGCTCTAAAATTAGTTTTAATGTTGATACGTAATTATATTTTCTACATTTCTTTTTAAAACATCGGTATTACAGACAGTTTCTTAGAAATGTTAAAACAACGCCATTTTCCAAGTATGAAATGTTGCTAGAAATACAGCACCTGAGCAGAAACGAACATTTTCCTCTTCTAAATGTATTTAAAATTTTAACAATAAAATAAATAATAATGGTTAGTAAAATTCCCTTTCCAGATGTATTTTAAGTGGGTTAGTTTTCCATATCAAGCAGTTTGTACTGAAAAATCGCGCATGTAGAGTAAGCTTTCAAAAAATCGCTTTCAGAAACTTCAATCGTTTTTTCAGAAAGAACATGTTTATCTTTCTGATCTTCCTTCTATATATATATTTTTTCATTCTGTTATAAAAAAATAGTATGCGTGTTAGTATTAATAGTTATGAAATTTGTACGTAATTATTTGATTCATAGAGTACTTTTGGAGATGCAAATATCTTTATGTCCTACAGTTTATTTGTGACTAAATAAAACCTTCACAAATGAAAATTACTAGCTAAAAAACCCGTAAAGTTCAAAGATAAAAACTTGTCTTTGAACTTTAGTCGACTTTTTAGTCAGTAAAAAAACCTATAGACAAACATATAACTATTCAAGTATTGCCATATTAGTTCACCCTATCTTGACTTATATATGGCTTAACTGAAAGTTCACTTTTTTCTTCCTTTTAACGTGTTAACTTCGATTGCTGTGTGACGACAGGGTAATTTGACTCATATACATCCAATTTATGCATTGATTGGGCAGCCAATCGGCTGCATAAACGAAGGATTAATACAAAATTTGATCCAAAATCTTTCAATTTCTAACTAATACCAACTTTTATCTCTTGAAATAAACTACCAGAATGAATAAACTACTACCTAGTTTCTTATCTTATTCATCGACACTTTTCTGTTCACAAGAGAGGGATTGGTGGCTAGTAGCCAAAATTTTGCTTTACTCTTATAATAAGCATTATAATGATGGGAAATAAGCATTATAAGCTGATTTAAAGTTAACCATGGTAACTGTAGACATGATAATGTTTGTGTGTGTGTGTGTGTGTGTGTGTGTGTGTGTGCTTTCATTGTTGGCCGGATCATCAATTTTGCAGGTCAAAAACAAAAATTTCAGAAGAAAAATTTTCTTCTGAAAATTTCCCTTCATCGTCATTTGAAACAGCAAGTTTCGATGATTATGTGTATTTCCGTGTTTCATATCAAGTCTCGAGATACAACTTTTAGTGAAAACAAAAAAAGCAATTTAAATATTTCTTATACTTTAACTACAGCAATGCAAACTCACTCGAATGTCACTTCAGGGTGGTGGGGATATATATTTACATAGATATATTTCAGAGGTAATGTGTATCCAAATTGCAGTCATTTTTACACGTATAATTATAAATAATTTTGTGATTTGATTTTGTTAAACCTTTTTAATAGAATTTATTTTTAGAGTATAACAGAATTAAAACCCCTAGCAATAAATAATGTATAATTCAGATAATTTAACTTGTAACTATCGTTTCAATCCTTTCACGCGCAGAATTATACGAGGTGCGTTACGTCACTAATGCCTCAATTATAGCAGTTCCCTGCTCAAAAGAGACGTGTGAATGAAATTAAAGAAAAAAGGGTAGTATGAAGTCTATTTTTTTTATATACATTTTTTTTCAAAATAATCCCTCCCCCCACCTTTTCAGTATATTTTATCAACTGCGTAACAATATTTTATTTACAAAGCAGTCTTAAAACTGTTTAGATGTTTTCGGAAGTGTTGAGACAGCACTATATTCGAGAAAAATTTAAATTGTACACACCTCGATAGTGTGTAGGTCCTCCCTAGATCCCAGAATGGTAGATCCCAGGATATCCACCCTTCTGAGCACACTCTCCACCAGGTCTGTGGCAATATCAGTAGGTATTTTGACTATTCTTTCTTCGATATGATCTCAGTCCATGGATACGTCGTTGTTGGACAAGTCGGAATTTGGCACAAAATGTTCCATTTAACCCCAGAGTATTGGGATTGGTTGAGATTGAGATTCTGCGCATGCTAATCAAGATTTTTTACATCACTTTCCTCAAACCAAGTCTCAGTAATACCAAAGTTCAACATGACTTAATTATGTTCAAAGAAATATGAATCTGTTTCATGAAATTACTATAATGTGGAACGTACTGAATTACCCAGAAACGTTACATTGCGTCGGAATCCTCCTAAACACAATCAAAAATGCGATTATGTTCTAGAGAAACAGCTCCGGACCACCATGCGACCGTTATCAACTACGTAGTGGGAATGAGCCACTCTGAATATAAGGCGTTCGCCACACTTCCCCGACATTCACACTGACCAGTTCAATCGGAAAAGGGTGTGGGACGATTCGCCTTTCCAGATAGCAAACTTTTGCAAACCTGTCAAGATATTCATAACAAGTGCATTTTTCTCTGCTGATTATCATGGTTCATGTTTAGCTAATGTACAGATGAGAACTCTTAGAAATTGAGATTGTGCAGCTATTTATGCAATATGCTTCTAGAGCTTGAACTTCTGTAGACGTTTTAGATTCCTGGTTCATCATTTCACCATTGCATTGCCCAAATTCTGTATCACCCTTTCGAGCATTTTTTATTCTCTTGGTTTCACTTCCTGGGTCTTTCTTCACATTTCTTGGTTACCTGAGATAGAGCGTTCACATTTCCATTGGCTGATAATATTGCCTATAGCTCATTCTGAGTCTTTTACCAAGGTCATGAATGGATTTATGGTATCCTTTGTTAACACTTTCAAAGTCCGTAAGTTCAAGTTCAAATACAGATGTACAGTCGAATCTAGAAGTGGGGGGGAGTGATCTATTTGTCTCATGTAGTATACACTAAGTGTGATAAGAGAGAGATGGATTGTGTGCGTGTGTGTGCGCGCGCGCTTCTCTGAATATAGGCGATTTATTTTTTCTTCTACAAATATCTGAGATGCTCAAGCACTTCCAAGCGTGAATAGTAGCGCCATTCTTTCATCCAGTTTATTTTTTCTGTTGTCTTGAACGAAATTAATTCTGCAAAAAGAAAAAATGACATTTATAAAGACTTTTGAATATTCTTATGTATTTTTTTTTCAGAAAATAAAACTATTTTCATTTAAAAAGATATAATAATAATAAATTTTACTTTATAACCACATAATCGTCTCTTTTCTCGATTTTCCTTTACAAGAAGAAAAAAAAAAAAAATCTAACCGATCAAGAAATTCAGTTTTTTTCTTTCTTTTTTTTTTTTTCTTTTGCTCACATCCAAGTGATTCTTAATCAATGTGCGAAGGAATCGTTTCAGCAGTAGCGCTTGCTACCGTTACGTACCCGTGTCCCATCTCAAGGTAAATATACTTAACAATCACTGTTTCCTCTTCCACTGAAGCGACACCGTGTAGAGTCGTGGACTAGAGGAAACGAAGCTGTAATGCACAGAGGTGTGACCTACTTCTGTCGAAGCCTTCACTCGATTTATGCTCACGCAATAAGTAACGGTGTAATGAACTCACGGAAAAGAATGCGAAGCGAACAAGAAACGCTTTTCCAAGAGCTTCCTGTTTGGGTGGACATTGTTATTGTGCTGCAAATTAATCGGAATGATGCAAGATTCCGATATTAATTAACTGGCAAAAGGAGGCCAGCAATGAGTGGGAGAAGCTCGTAAACTAATCTAGCGAAGTTAAAAAAAAAGTATTCATAAATCTTATCTAACTGTAATTACATTTTTGAAATTCATCTACTAATAACAATGAATTGCATGCCAGTTGTCCATTTAGGGTGTAAAATAAAGTCGTATGACATAGTCCATAGCCTTAGATCGTCTCATGAGAGTTAAAATATGCGAAAACTTTGCTATTGTGATGTCAGTAAGTGGCAGGCATTAACGTTAGAAATGAGTACACAAAAGGTTGATCCGAGATCCAGAATTGCACTACAATGGATTAATCTTTTCTTACATAAGATGGATTAGGCATATCAAATATCCTTGTCCTCTACGTCAGTCACTGATTATTACGACAGTGGAACGGAGATCAAAGTTAGAGCCTCAAAGGACAACATAGTAACTGAATGTAATTTTCTAAGCGGGTTTTCGTCTTTCAAATGCATCCGGATTCATTCCAATGATCAGTGTATTAGTTCTACACGGAAAAGAATTTTCTACCTGAATTAATTGCACTTAAAGAAGAATCACACACAAAGAAGGAAATTTTCCCTCGCGCAGAAGATTAGCTTTACATTTGTATAGAAGAAAATTCTATACATAGAGTAAGATTAGTTCTCCATGAAAAAAATGTAAGGGTGTCTTAATTGTTGAAAGCCTGCTTTCCATTCAACATTGTCCCAGTAACGCAAAGCTATGCGTGAATTCTCGCACCGACCTATTCTGAATTCACGCAACCATTACAGGATACGAGTCAAACTATTTCAATCTAGTTAGTTATTGTTAATTGCATTATGTTAGTGCCAGGTATGAGGAACTTATCATTTAATTCCCGCTCCTGTGAATGAATTAGCTCACTTAATATTTGGTTCCATTATTGTATTAATTCTCCACTTCACATAAACAGCGTACTGCAGTAACATCGCACTTTATCTACTGGGATATGAGGAAGTGTTTGCTTCAGACACCGTTAGTTTCATTCAATTATTAACAGGCATTATACTCTAATTCAGTTTGGGATTGCAATCACTATGAAACCTTGCTTAATCTTTAAGTGACTATTTTTAAAGACTATTTTTTTTCACTACCAGTTCCATTGCAAATCCAAGTCTGTTTTCTTATAGGTATACATATCCCAACATGAAACATGTGACTTTTGGGTACCACACCGTAACCTTTCTCCATGTCTTCAATGAATCACACGTCAATAATCATTAAAAGGCTTCAAACTTTCTGTTAATTCGATTTTTAATGGAACTTTGAAAGAAAACAACATCTGTAGGACAGAAATCTAACCACTCAGAATGAAAAAAAGAAGAAAAAATTAATACCTTAATGAGCTAATGTGAGAACAACGTTTTGCAAATATCAGTTGAATTTTATAGGACACGAATTTGTACATAATAAAACCGCAAAAAAAGTAATGTAAACTTCGTCAGTAAACTACATTTTGCCATATTTCTTGCTAATAATCGTAGTGTAGTAAGATTTTTTAATGATAATCCCACCTAAGAAAGGCGTTGTAAATTGATCACACATTCAATACTATTAGCGGACTTTTTTTTTAAGATTCTTCAGTTCCTAGACTGGATTGAAATCTTTGCAACCGAATGCCATCTTCGTTACCAATTGAGCAGAGGGGGGGGGGTGGAATTGTTTTGAATTTGTTTTAATTATGATATCAGTGAAATTTGAAATAACTGTATCATGAAAAAATTGAAGTAAAACCTATTAGAAAGAGCAAAAATTGAAGTAAAAGTCTAATAAATATTTGACGATCTTCTCTAAAATTAAAATCTGGCATACAGTCCAGTGAATTTAAACTTCTGTAAATAAACTTACAGAACTGTTGAAAGGAAGTAGTGGCAACTGTAGTGTAGCTGGAGACAACCTCACTAGAGTGCGTATAGATATATGGCGCTAATAACTGTAGGAAATATAAACATCAGCTCAGTCTTCACTACCTCACTTGTTTTGTTGACTGAGCTGATGTTTATATTTCCTACAGTTATTAGACAATCATCGAATAGACCACTGTAAAGCTATGTTTGCGAACGGAGAACAAATACTCATTGATACATATATTTCAAGATGAAAATGCGCTTGAGCGCCTGCGAGAACTGTGGTAAATCTGAAAATCAGATTGTGGCGTTACTGAATTGTTGTAACTGTTTTTCGGGATCCACGTCCCACAAGCCCTCTCATTTCTAATCAAAGATTGGAGCTCTTGCAGTCGTTGTTTATGTGAAGAGACAGACAGACAGTGGACAATAAGGAAACTGTCTGTCAAGATTGGTGTTTTCAAAGTGATAACGTTGCACACATTCACATATATCTTGAAAATCGACAATGTTGTTAAGCGATGGGTTTGTTTTTCCACTATCTGATCAAGCACTTCTGATGGATCTCTTCGAGCAGCCAAATGCATCCCATCCTCTCGCAATTCAGACTTTAATTCATGAGCATTATTCTACTTTTGTAAATATAATTCAACAATGGCTGCAATATTCGCCAACCTTACTACCTCACATCTATTTGTGCACCATTTATTCTGCTGTTTGAGTGAACACAGTTATCAGCGCCATGCTCATAGCACGTTCTGGAGATTTTGCTAAACTAAGAGGTCCCCCCCAATGGAGGCTCACGACATTTGGACCCATCTCTTCATTGATGTAGAGTAGAGGGTCTGGTCGAGTGGTTAGCGTATCCGCTCTCTAGCCAAAAGGCTGCGGGTTCGAATCTTGCCCTGGGCATGGATGTTTGTGTTGTCTGTGGAAATACTAGTGCCGGTAGACGGCGTTGGTGTAGTTGCGGTCAGTTGGTGAATTGAGTGGTTGAGACAGAGTTGTAGAGCAGGTGCCTTCCCTTGATGAGTCCTTGGACTCCCTGGAGGTGTGGTGTCAAATAATAATAATAATTCTCCCCCTCCAAACGCTCAATAACTATACTTCCTTAATTTATTAAGCTAGGATAGCTATGTTTACTATCCTAGTAAACATAACTAAATGAAATTATTAAGTGAGTATGTTTTATAATTATTGTCTCGATCTTTTAAACATCACCCTTTCCCCAATTTTCTTAGACAATCAAACAATCCTAAAAGCTTTAAATTGTTCAGAAATGCTGATATATTTTACACTGTTTCCTGCATAAATGTTAATTCTATATATACTCATTTGTATTTTTAGGTTTGGTTTCAGCATCGCCTTGCATGTTGGAGACAATCACAAGGACTTCCAGCAAACAGCTACCATGTCTACGAGTAGTCGGAGACCATCTATGGGCGACATCTTACGGATGAAATCAGCAACTTCAGCAAACATAATTATATATTTGAAGAAAAACGTGTATTGTGTCATTTCATCTTATTTACTAACCTGCATTTTATTCTAGCAGAAATCCTTCCCTTTTAAAAAATAAGAAGCTATATCTGCAACTTGTATATCCCATTTAAATAAGTAGTTAGAAACTCCTTCAGTTATCAGTCACGTAAAATAATCTATCATATCCAAGTAGCTTAATATATATACATCAATTTTACATACCGTTTTATCAGCAGACCTACTAATTATGTGGGTTGTGATAAATTTGATTACAGTTCTGTATTTAAAAAGTGATCGGGTTGTCATACAAATCTACTTGTTCATGTGGATAAATATATACGGCTCAAAAGGTCTGAGTGATGAATAATGGTATATGAATGTATGAATCCGAATAGCTTTTAAACTATAACAATCAAAAAAAGTAAAGGATCCATATAGTTACAAATAATCATTGAATTTTTTTCTCTACATCATCGAAATTAAAAAAAAATTCTGGTTAAAAGCATACAGATAGTACTTTGAAATCTGATTCATCATTTAAAAAAAAAAATTTAATATGAAGGAAATTTTAATGAATGCGTTTTTAAATCCACAGTGGTTTCAGTGCTACACCCAATATATTTAATAATTGTAGAAACACAGAATATTTTTACGTTGAATTCTTTTTAGAAATGTTACTGATTCCGGTTTTTCAGATAAAACGTTACGCTATTTAAATAATAAACAATTTTTTTTCGGTTATGACTAGTTTATAAAAAACAGATATCTCAAATGGATTTATTTTAATGCATTGAGTATTTCAGCATTTTTTATCTCTGACTTGATTTCTCTAAAATAACTTGATTTCTGAAAGAATTTCCTTCTGCTAGAATGTGGTACTTATATATAAATGACTACTAATACATAAATGTACACAATAAATTATAATGAGCTCACTAATAAGCAAATATAAAGTATATAAAATATTAATAATAAACATGATGCTGATGAAGAACGCATCGTATCATTACATTATGGAAATACTTCTAATTTAGCTTCCTTTTTACGTAAATTATCTTTTTTAAGCCAAATATAAAGTTTCATATGAGAACCAAAGCTAGCACGAAGAGCCTTGATTTCACTGGGAAGACTGAGAAAGCGTTAGTGTTAACAGATTTAACAGATTGTTGTATTTCTTTCACATTTTAATGTGTGCTTAGAATAAAAATCATACAATTTACAATAACGTCTACAAATTCTCTAATATGAGATTATAATAAAAATAATATTCATTTTTAATCTTACATAATGAATATTGTAAATAGAATAATTCCTGGTGATATAAATATGTATATTATGCTCAGTTATTTTAAAAATACGGGTATAACGAATTTATGAAGTGTTTGCATAAGTAAAATATTTTTATAAGAAAATCTGAAGTAGAGTTTTGAACAAAGTATTGTTACCTCGTCAAATTGTTGCTATATTTTCTGTTTTCTAAATCCCATCTTTTGATACTTGTTTAATGGGACAATTGTGTTTATTCGTGTGAAAATAAAATATTAATTAAACAGAGTAGTAGTTTATTTCTTGAAAAGAAGTGATACATGTTTGCAAGTCACTTACGGCTTCAATGACGTGAATATAAACGACTCAAAAATCTGTCATTAAAATAAATAAATATCCTAATGGGGTTTATAAATACACCTTTAATTTATTAATATAATTTTATAGTAATATACATGGTCTTTTTTTAATTACAAGTCGTTATTATAGAAACGTGCTAATTCAGATGCAAAGTCCTCACTTGGAAAACAGTATTAGGTGTCCCCCAATCTCTGTGTTGAAGCCACATGAAAACAATCGTTAAAAACATTGCCCCACTGACACCATAACATGGATAGATCACATGGACAATATATTCTTCACGTAAGGACATATATTTAACACATTACAAGAGTGTTTAAATCCTTCTCAATATCCACCATCGATTATAAATAACTAGCAACTACTAGCAGTAATGTAATTTCGATGATTAAAACATGCAACACTAAAAATAACTACTTTACAGTCCATCCTGTATTTTTCACATGGAAATGTGGGATTTGAAGGTCATAATTTTTCCACGCAGAAGAAGAAGAAGAGTGACGAGAACCTGCACAAAGAATCTAGCAGAATTTAAAGTTACAATCATATGCTAATCAAAACTACGATTTCTACTACACATTAAAACATAAATATGATTGTCCAATGTTTATAAATTAGTGTCATTGCAATGTTTCGAGTCTGTACCAATACGCAAAGGAGTAGTAAAATCAATGACTTTGTTGTGTTTTAGCACAATTAACACATGTCCTGAATATGTGATCTAGAATTCACTGAGAAATATATAAAATAGTAATCCAACAATAAAACTGCAATAACAACCATCCTACTTGCAACTTATTTGAGTCGTATCAATTTATGATGGGTAACTGCCATTAGTTATAAGCGATTCATTCGGGAAAACAGCAAAATTATTTAAACGACTTCAAAGTATCATTCTTGCTAACGAGAATAAGGCTTTGTAGTATATTAATAAAATATGGAAAAGTATGGAAATAATCGTAGACTATTATAAGAAAGTGTGATTCAAAATCGCATTCGTTTAAAATGATGGTATCATTCACTATGGCAGTAAGTGAATTAAAAACCCTTTTCAGGTGGTAATACACGCACGTGCATACATTTGTACCGTTTATGGTCGATTCAAATATTTTTGCCACTAAAATGGTCTCCAATGAAACTGGCTAACTAAATTTTAATTAAAATTTCAAATATTCAGTTTAATTAAGTCTCATCTAGCCAGAAAGAGAAGTTATTTTGCATGCATCATTTCGAAAGGTTTTGTCATTAAAAATATAAAAAGACGAACTTATGTCCAAGCTATTGATGTATGACTATCGCATGGAACTCTCTCCCGCTTTTCGAGCTTTACATGAATGTTAGCTGTCTCCATTAATAAGTACAGAAATTAGATACTGTCACACCATAAGCAGAAATTATAGCAAAGAGCTCGCGTAATAATTTCAAGTTGGATAGCCAGCCTTCTATCAAATTGGTTATAATAAAAAAAACTTCTATCTGCCTAATGAGCAATTTTCTCAGAGTAATTGAATATTTGAAAGCCAAATATCATATTGCACTCTAGAATCTCACACCATCGAAAAATTTGAAGATTAAATCTACCTCGGACAGTCCATAAAAATGAATAACACCATATCAAATGAAATAGCAAGGAGAAAAAGATCTGCTTGGATAGCCTTCAACAAAAATAAACTCAACAATCACCAACTAAAACATAGATATAGAAATAAGAGCCCACCTTTTCAATAGTCATATCCTACCAGCATTAACTTATTAACTTCTGGCAATGAAACACGGAACACAACTTTAAAAGAAGAACAAAACTTAATAACAACTCAATGTGCAACAGAAAGGAGAATGTGCAATATAAATAAAATAGACCATTTAAGACACACAGAAATCAGGAAGAAGTCTGGACTCAAAGATGTAATAAAAGCAATCTGCAACAGCAAAAGTAGATGGGCAGGCCATCTTTTCAGAATGAGAGACAACAGATGGACAATCAGAGTAACAAATTGGTATCCGAGAGATACCAAAAGGAAAGCTGAAAGACCAGCCTTAAGGTGGGAAGACCCAATGATTAAGAAAGTTGGAAGAAAATGGAGAAGAAAGGCCCAAGACAGGAATAGCTATACTCTTTACCACCTGCAATTATGGAGAAATCCTGACTGAAATCACTGGTTCATGAAGGTAACCATATTACAACGAATATGGTTATCTTGATTATTTTCTCTCCTTTCTATAACATAAAAAAAGTTCCAAAAGTTTGCATATTCACGTTCTTACTTAGTTAATGAAGGTAAGTAAGTAAATAAAAACAATGGGATTGGCTAACGTCAGCGAACAAGATTGGGTTGGGTTGTTTTGAATTGCATATAAAGCAAATAAGGCCACGGAACTAGAGAGTATTTTCTATGTTAACTGCGTGTGTTGTTTTGGTCGGTTTGTCTGTTTTGGATGGAAAAATCAAATGTTTCTGGAAGGAAATAAACATTAGCTGCTCCCATGTATGGAGATTCGATTTCAGTTTTTTTTTTTTTTCATTGTCAAAACTAACTCTCCTATGGAGCCTCCTCCGAAAGAGCGAGGGAGGGACGCCTAGTATTAATATACTTTTTTTTGTTGTTCGATTGAATGCCATTTGAGAGGTTTCACAGTAATGTCAGCAGTGATTTTGCTCAGAAATTGTATTAAAAATTACTGAATTCAATCATTTTATTATTATTTTATTGATCTACCATTATCACAGGACTAATTTTTATTAGATATTACATTATATTTGTAAAAGGGGGGAAAGAATTAAGGGAAAATGAATGAGTAAACGCAATTTGTTTTATATTATATGTAGAAATTAAACTGAACAAATTTTAAGCATTATTTTTCAACGTAATGTCTAATTGATTTTTCAAGCACTTATTCAATCAGCACACCAACTTTTGAATTCCATCTGTCTTTGGCAGTTTTTGAAGCTAAGCAGGTACCACTTCATCAATCTGTGAAAAGTGTTTGCATTTTTAAAGAATTGGAGAGATGATAACTACTTTAGAACGAAGACCAAGTCATAGACTGAAGACATAAATGGAAAAATGAAGAAAAATGTAAACGCAATAGGGAAGAGTGGAAAGGAATTTTAAATTTAAGTTCTTTAATTATTTTAATAGCTACTTCAACTGAATGAAGTCGCGCATTTTCGTGATCAAAAGAATCTGTCAACGAAATTATTCGTTTACTGTGAATAGCAAGCAAGTTTCTATTGCCCTTTTAAAACCTTTCCCATTTTGAGTTTTCTTTGACATTTTTTCTCCATTTTTAAGGTAAATCTACACAAGAAACTATAAGTTTATAGTACATTATCGCTAGCACCGTGGGTTGTGCAAAGGGCTAGATACTCCAGTAACCTTACACTACAGACTAAACATGATTTTTTTTAAGTCACTTCAAGTCTCCGGGGAAGTGGTCGATGATTTTCTCTGACAACTGAGAGGGCACGTTTTGACTTATTTAACTATATATTAACTATATAATGATCCTGAGAATTCCTTTTAGTATACAGCATTATGCTTTCATGCAAAATGAATTTACCTTTTGATTTCCCTTTGCGTGTAACGCGAACGGCAGAGATCTGGGTTCAAATCCCGTCTGTCATATGTTTGTCTAAGAGTGGCTAATTTGGTCCTGGATTCTAATACCGTCTAGAAAGTGACAATCTTTATAAGTACTTTCGAATAATGAGTTAACCAGTCTCATACGAAGGTAGAAGATTTTTTTCCCTTTCCGAAATTCTGGTATTTCATCCGGAAAAATAGAAAAAAAAAACGGTCTGAAAATAAACACAGTTGATAAGCGTAGTAGATTATGTAGACAGGATGAACTGCCATGCCACAACGTTAATTAGGTTTCTGTAGATGAAGTCAAGTACCCCGCCTCATTATGAGCCTGGGGGAGGCTAAGATAATTTATTTATAACGAATAACGGAATCTGTTACATACTGCGTCACCCAGTGAGAATTACACTTTTTATATTTTTTCGCATTTATTTGTTTCAATACTTCATTAGATTGTGTTTAGCACTTAATTAATTTCTCATTTCTGTATATTACTGCACAGATAATGTATTCCTCCAAGAATTTGAGGAGTTCATGTTGTAACGGTACTAGTTCATATAGCAAGTTATTACTCAAAATGTCGAATAGCATATAAGATGCTAAAGAGTACAATATGTGAAATTTAATTCTCTGTAGGTCATTGAACTCTGAAACCAGGTTTCAAGTATGCTTTAAATAATTCAAGTTAAGATTGATAGTTAATCGGTTAATTATTAAGAGATTTTAGCGAAATCTAACACCTTCTCCAACTGGAAAAGATTAAATAAAAAAGATTATTAAAGCACATCAAAGTTATAGCGACACTGATTCCCTATCCCTCTCTTTCTGAAAGGAAGAAGAGATTATTCTTCTTCCTATTATTCCTCCGCTTCTTCTTATGGGAATTGGTATTTAGGCTTGTGTGCCGGAGAGTTAGGCATGTGTTTAATGAAACTAAGATTTGAAACAGACGTTATTATTACATAAATAAATCTCATAAGAATTAGGGGGGAAAGTTATAAGGTTCTTTACAACGTCTAGGTGACATATGAAATAAAACAAAAATGCTCTTGAAATTGCGCAAATGTTTTAAAATTTATTCTAAACGACAATTAACAGTTTCAATTAGAAGTAAAATAAAAAAATAAAAAAGGGGGAAAGACATGGTTTATTTATCACTGAATTTACTTATCGTGTTCAAAAGTAGAAATTAAAACAAAAATCAAATCCTAATTAGACAAAACAAGCAGAAATAGTTCAAGTAAAAGCAACCAAAATTAAGAAGCTTATAATGGGAGTTAAAAAGAACAAACATGTGTTGAAAAAAAGAAAAGAAAGAAATTATAGCTAGGTAACAAGATTAATTTGGAACTAATACAAAGGAAGTGAAAGAAAACAGGTCTTTTTCTTTTATCATTCTTGTGCGAAGTACAGAAACAGTTTTTATTCTCGTCCATTGTGATGGAGCATGGTGGGCGTAAAAAAAGTTGCATTAAATAATATTAACGCACATTTTTGAGCTGTTTATTAGCAAATTAGACGGAATATAATTTACACTAAGTAAAGAAATAAAAAAAAACGCTTATTTAGAAGATTTCATTATTGTATAAGTGTGCACAAAGCTATTAAGCTATTATTTGAGGATTAAAACTGATATTCAAGAAATGGTGAGTGAGTGAGAGAAAGAGAGAGAGAGAGAGAGAGAGAATTTAATGAAAAATTACATGAAATTTAGAAATGTTTGAGGCTTATTATATGTAACCCGTTAATTCCTTATTTTAATGTAATGATATCTGTGTTTATCTTGTTATCAAAGTGTTTAGGAATGATGATGATAATAAACCCCATTAAGAAAGATAGGGTAGAAGAATGTGGATAATGGGATTAAATTGGATATAGCAAAGACGCCAAGTGCTAATATAGCAGAACAAAGAGAATCTTTTCTTTTCAGTACTTGGAGATGTTCTAAAACAATTCTTATTGAGAAGAGATAACTGGACTTGATCTAAAAAAAGAAAATTGAGAAGGATATTTATCAGGAAATTAGAAGTTGATTTTCATTTGCAAATTGTGTGTAGTAAGTTGGAACATTCTAATAAATGTGTGGAGATGTAGCAATTTCGTCTGCTATTTAATGCTGTAGGCGCCCTTAAAAGATAATGCTGCATTTGGAGAAGGGCCAAGGACAATTTCGGCTGATATTCTAGAGCATAGGAACAATATTAAGCTCGTAAAAATAGAGAAATGATAAAATATTTATCGAAGGAACCATGCCGTTTTTTACGAGCCTGCGTGGGAAGGGGGGAAACTCAAACTGGACTCAGAAGTAAGAATTAATTTTCTATATCACCATAGAAACGATGGAAAATGTATATAAGTTACAGATAGGACTAAAATTAGGAAAGCGATTAGGATATGTATCGCGTTTTACTAGAGTGAAAAATAAAATACGCAGAGCGATGGAATAACTAAAATAGTTAAAAGCCAGTACCACCCCTTAGAGCCTTTCAGATCTGGATATTTCCAGTTTTGATAGTTTTTTTTTCCCTTGTATTTCATTTTGGATATGTAATAGAGACAGCAGATATTAATTTATTTCCTAAATTAATTCCAGATAGCAGAAAAGAAATTATAAGATGAGAAAATATTTAAAAAATTATAAGGCGGTTAAGAAAACTGTCTGCCTTCATACATGGCTGACGTTTCAAGACTGATCGCGTATATACGCGTTTAAAAAGTCATTAAAAAAAAAAATTCTAAATACAGCATCGCCAAGACTACACTATGTAAACAAGAGCAGGGGGATATCCACTAATCGAAAACTAATTAATATCTAGTATAGAAGGGGTGAAGGTGTAAATATGTATTAGAACCAAAGATAAAATAAATCTGAATAAAGGGCTTGTTGGGAAAAGCATTAAAATGAAAATCTTATTATGGTAAGAAAACCTTTGTGCGATCGGTGAAAAAAAAAAGTTTCAATTCTTCGTGTTGATTAAAAAGTTAATTGAGGTTCATATCATCCCAGCTATACTGTACAGTAATGCCATTTAAAGATGAAGTTATAAAAGTCTTCATATTCACCAACATACGTTCATCTTCCTGGTCATCCTTGTCGAGCTTAAATTAAAACTTTTTCGTTTCCCGAATTCCAAGAAACAAAAGAACACTTCGCACTAACAGAACGCGGTTTATATGATTGGGATAAAATTATATTCTAAATGAAAGTGTCGAATAGTTCTGAGATGTCTTATGTACACACACACAAAACCGATTTATAGGGGAAAAAAGATCCGGTAATAAATAAAACCTGGGATTACTGAAGGATTATTTAAAATAACGAATTAACAAACCAATCTGGTTGGCCAAGTATATCGTGTTTCTATTTTCCAACCCACCATCGGAGTCACGTTTTGGCATAGATAGTTAATGATGTTTGAAAATATCTTTTGGCGGTAGACGATTTTTCTTCACATGCGGTAAGACCTCATTCTACTTGTTAAGAAGTTTAAAGTGGTTTGAAAAAGTTCCATGTTTAGTCTCTAATTCAAGATCTACACGGTACCAAAGTCCGAAATTTATTCTGTGAAGGACCCACTCTATAAATGATGTTTACTTTAATTCGCCATAATAAAAAGGGGACAGAAGGAGGTTCGTTGGAATTCTGATAAAGCCTTAAATACTTAAAAAGCAGTCAAATTCTGAGTTTTATACAAAATTGAAAATGAATCCAAATTTGTTAAAGTCAAAATAAGATTAATAATTGCATTATTGATACTATTTATTCTTCTATGTCCACTGTTGTCCACTGTTTTTCATCATCTATATGGATTATAAAGGAAAGCAGTATTAAACCTAAACCAGCCCAGCCTGGTTGGCCGAGTGGTTAGCGTATCTGCTCTCCAGCCAAAAGACTTCGGGCTCGAATCCCGCCGTGGGCATGGATGTTTGTCTGTGAAAATACTAGTGGTGGTGGTCGGAGGTAGATGGTATTGGTGTAGATGATGAAGGTAGTTGCGGTTGGTGGATTGATGGAGATGGATGAGCCCTCCCTTGATGAGTCCTTGGACTCCTTGGAGGTGTTATATAATAATATATCAAAATTCGAGACGTTAATCTCAACTGTTTATATAGATGATGTTATACTCCTAAATAAATTCACTACAACAAACCCCTGTAAGATTCCCTGACTAAACTAAATAACGGCTGCAACGAGTTTCGTATAAAAATCAGAAATAAAAAGATAAAGATTATAAAAATAGGAAGAAACATTGAAGACGTCAGGGACTCTTGAATGGGTAACCTATGGAACAGGTAAAACATTTCAGCTATTTACGCACAATTTTTAGTAAAAATGACAAATTAAATATGGAAATAAATAACAGAATAAGTAAAACTTCAATGCAAACGATTTACTTTCAATACCGCTCATGTCATGAAATGTTCTGTTCTGCTTTGCTTGTTTTTCCATCTCTGTTACCTAGGCTTTAATAAGGAGGATGATCAGGTGACTTGGGCAACAATTCTGCAGCTAATATTCGGAGTTCGAAATTCGAACTCCGAATTTCGCAAAGATCAATGTCGTAAGTTCGGATTTAAGTTCATGGAAGTACAGTTTGTATATTATAGTATAATATTAATATTTTTGTGTGTATTCTTTAAAATGGTGCTTATAATAAAATGGAACAACTAAAACTTGAAGTAAGTTCCATCAACTTCATTCGATTCCTGAAGGAAGGCAAAAGATTGCATTTTCTCTTTCAATGTTAATCTTTTCCACTCTTTTGAGGGTTTTGTGTTTGTATTTTCAAATTCATTTTTCATTTCCATCATACTGGATTTTTTGAGGGTGTAAATATGCACTAAAATGAAAATAATTTAAACTAAATTGACAACAGAGGAAGACAAATTACAACAGTATACTTCCACCATACTCTTCTCAATACCTGTACAGTGAGTTGAACACAGCGATTTTTAATGCAAATATGTATACACTATTTTGTGATATAAAACTCAGTTATTACACAAAAATAAGCCATGTTGATCCAATTAGATGTCATTCACCCTATAATATTTTTTTTTGTTTGTTTGTTTGTTTATTCTGAGTTCTGAGCTGTGATCTCAGTCAGTCAGCAATCTTGAGTAGAAGGATAATCACTCCGATCCCCTGGCTTCTGTGGTCTAGCATTTCATCCGGTCATAACAAAAACTTTTTACCCGTCTAAAAGTGGAGGGGTCATAAAATGGGGTACTACTATGTAGCAAATGTCGAATAATCCAACTGGACGAGATATCTATACAGGAACGATCTCTCCTAAATGTTTATTATCAGTTACTAAATTATAAAGTAAATAATAATAATAATAAATCACCGAACTTCTTCCCAAGGACACAGGCGGAGCTCTTTTGTCTCTAGCAAACTCTTTGAGATATCGATGGAAACTGCCTGCTCTCCACCCTCATCTGTTGCTGACAGGAGAACCCAACGCTCAACTGACTAGAGAGAGAGATAGAGAGAGAGAGAGAGAGAGAGAGAGAGAGAGAGAGAGAGAGAGAGAGAGGACGACTTCCGCATTCCATCATCTGAACTCTAAAAGGGTAATATATTAATATCTGAAATAGTATTAGCTACATAGTGGATTTTTCTGAGTTGCAGGGCCAAAACGAGAATTTATGAAATATAAAACCCTCTTTGCCTGGACCAAAGATCGAGCTAACTTGAAACATATCTAAAAAAATTATTAGAAAAAGTTAATGTAGTTAGTGAGTAGAATCGAACCTAGGTTGATCTTTTTTCCGGTCCACAAACGTTATTTCTACTGGGATAAACAGGAATCACAGAAATTGAAGTTAAATAAAAAATTTGAAGGTGATATTTTTCATTTGTTCAAACTGACCCAAGAAAATATTTCATATTTATTTTATTTTATTTTTTTATTTATTGTCTATTCAGCGTGTCTTAAATGTTCACAAATATCTTAAAGTCGCTTGAATAGCCCCGTGGACATAACGTTTGCTTTCATATTCCTAGACCGCTAGAAGAAAGTTCGTTATCGGGTTCGATTCTAGTCGCTGATTACAGGAATTCTTCCTAGGCTTTTCTTCGGTTTTCCCCGAGTTAGTCAATCTTTGGTACAGGCAAGTAGGTTCTTCACTACTGCAGATTAGGACTTTTAATCCAGCAACAAAATTCGCTAGTGAACTCACAGTATTTCAAACATAATATATATTCGTTAGAATTTAAGATTATGAGATGGTATCATTTGTCTGCCATACTTTCTCCCCTGAAAGCCTCCATTCAATGTTAGTCTGAGCTCACTATCAGTGATGACTGAAGGATGGAGACCAACTTGATTCGATCTTTAGCACGTTAGGGGTCTTTAGGAGCTCCGCCCACTCATTTTAGGGAAATAAAAAGCGTTACAAGATTCTGTTTTTATATTTGGAAAAAAAAAAATTAAAATAAGCTACTGTAGTAGCAAACCGTATATGAAACATGTCATATCAGTTGATTAGTTCTGAACCTTAAAGTATATTGTACCAGATATCATTTCGGTCAATACATTTTACGGTGCATGCATTTTAAGATATAATTCGGGCAGGATTAAACAAAGCTAATGACATTATGTCATGGAGAATTGGCAAATGCCAATGCACCGAACACCAGAGACCTCTCATTTTATTATTTTAACTGTCGTTATTGGAAACACACACGTTAGTAACAAGCGCATGGATGCTTGCCAGTGAGATTATGAATATTGTAGTACAATGGATGTTACATGTCTTATGAATTAATTTGGTTTCGTACTCCCAGTGCATGGTAATGTCTCAAAATTGCTTTTATTACATCAGCCATTTGTCCTACTGTTTAAGTTTTCAGAACACGTGTGAGAAGGGAGAACCATGATTAAAACGAATACCACACGAGGGAGTCATTATAATTGTCTATGGCTTATTAAATCAGTAGGTGAGTGGATGGGTGTGGATACCAGACAAAGGTTATTCCAGACTTAGTGCTGTCCGTTGCTACGTGTACTAAATGGATTACATATTCCAAAAGTAAATTATTGCAATGAAGGTCTGTTAAATATACGTAATTACTTTGACTGTTATTGATTTTATTCTCATTGCAAATCTGTATTCCCTATGCAAACGGAACACCTGTCAGCATACAATACTCGTATTCGTTCATCATAAACGGGCTACGCTTTATAAGCAAATAAGGAAGGATTTCGTGTTCTGGAAAAGGTCATCAGTTTATATCTCTTTTTTAAGAAGAGCTTTAGAATAAATTCTTAATACAGGATTACATAGGATTACATGTTATGTAACAGAAAATACATTAACTGAAATGCCAGAATCGTCATTCTTGTAAACAATTTTTTAAACAGAAATTTTTAAATTTCAAAATAAAGTCGTTTTTAAAAACAAAACAAAAAAACCACGCCATGAATCATTGAAGAGACGATTTAAGCAATGATCTTTTATTTTAATATTATTTATTTTAATAAAATAATATAAAATATTTTATAACAAATATTAAAACCAAATCTAAATAAATAAAAAAGACTAAAAATAAAAAATAAAATATTAAAAATTTGGAAAATTAAAAAAATTAAAAAAATAATTTTAAAATAAAAATATTTCAAAATAAGAAATAAAACCATTAAAAGAGAAAAAATTGAAAATATTAAAAATATTTTAAAAATAAAAATTAAAGAAAATAGAAACTTTTAAAATAATTATTTTAATAAAACATTTTATTAATAATGAAAAGAGTGATTCAAACAAAATAATTTTATTTTAATAAATTATGTAATACACAAATAATAACTCAAAATATTTAAATTAAAGTATGGCGAAATACTTATTAAAGTATAACAAAACAACAACATTTGAATAAATGAAATGTTCGTAAAATTTAAGGACAGACCAAGTTCCCCCTGTTGGCCCTTTACCTTTCCCCTGTTGAGCTTAACTTTAAATAGGTATTAAAATTTGTAATAAAAAAAAAAGAAAGAAAACCAGCTTTAAAGTCTACTGCTACTAAACATGAGCCAGCTTCACTTTTAATCAGAGAACATCTAAAGGACTTCTTAAATCGTGTCATTTTCTGTACTTGTTATATTTTACTTTAGATCATAATTATTTTTACAGTTGCTGTTGCCATTAACAACTTGTCACGTGTATTTTCCACTTGAAAATAACCTATTAGGCTGTAGAACCGTAGAACGAACGCACGCACACACACACACACACACACACACACACACACACACACACACACACACACACACACACACACACACACACACACACACACACACACACAAATTATCATGTCTAGAGCTACCATGGTTACCTCTAAATCAGCTTATAATGCTTAATTGCCATCATTATAATGCTTATTATGAAAGTAAAGCATAAATTTGGCTACTAGCCACCAATCCCTCTCTTGTGAACAGAAAAGTCTTGTGAATAAGATAAGAAACTAAGTAGTAGTTTATTCATTCTGGTAGTGTCTACTTCAAGAGATAAAAGTTATTATCTATTAGTTAAAAATTGAAAGACTTTGGATCAGATTTTGTATTAATCCTTCGTATATACAGCCGATTGGCTGCCCAATCAGAGCATAAATTGGATGTATATGGAGCCAAATTGCCCTGTCGTTACACAGCAATCGAACTGAACACGTTAAAAGGAAAACGAAAGTGAAAAAAGTGATAGAATAAAAAGCATGGAAGACACACACACACACACACACACACACACACACACACGAATATATTACAATTAGGTCTAGTTAGGAGAATGAACATTGTCTCAAAAACTTTGATTGATTTATTTTATTTATTTTTATTATTATTATTTTTTTTTGCTGTTGTTATTTATTTAATATTTGGTATCTTTTTAACCCTCAAGCCGCCCACCTCCTTAATAGACGTTACAATATAGAATGCGAAATAAATTAAGAATCCTCTGCAATATTATATAAGCAAATGCTTAAACCTTAACATCGATATTTTCAAACTTCTAATGGAAATTAACTTTTCACTTTGTAACATTTCTAATTCAACTTCAATTTAAGCTCTTTTAGCCATATTACTATTTATCATTGCATATTCTATTGGTCATACACACGATGGGTTTCGTATTAGGTACCTTTCCTCCATTAAAAAGAAATAATTTAACTAATAGAAAAATCTGTGTAAAATGTTAAAATTAAAAGATTTTTTTTCCTTTCATTACGCATGTTTCATTATTAAAAATTATTCCTGTTATTTTGCAGTATTTCTTTAAATGGTTTTTTTCTCGTTAAAATAACCAATTCCATTGTTTATAAATATTACGCCAGTAGTCTAGAACAGAGCTTCCCAAACTGTGGGCCGCGGCCCCCTTGAGGCGGGGGGATGAAATAATGAAAACAAATTTAAAATGTTTTAAGACTAAGTAGATTTTTTTTATCTTAAAAGAAACGTATTTAATTTTTATTATTTATTATTTCTTTTTTGTTATTTTTTATATTTTAATGGAAATAAATCACACATTGGTGTTGGTTCACAAATTTTGCTTCGTATTTCGTCGCTTAATGAATATTAGTAAATATATGTTTATTCATATAAGTTTCATATCAAAAGTATTGATAAGAAGCACAAAAAAAAGCTTACAAACGCAAAATCTTGTGCTCATTTAAATCAGCCAAGTTTTTCGCGCTTTAAATTAATGTTTCATTGCTAGTGTACACAGGTGCGGCAATGAGCAGGAAAGAAATACGCTTGGGGTGCAGGGCGACTGCGCTGATAACACATATAGCATATAAATACAATAAATATTATAATAATGTATGTCTATATTACGATTTTTTTTTTCCATGGAGGCAATGAAATATTTTAATTTTTCCAAAGGGGCCTTTGCATCCACAAGTTTAGGAAGCACTGGTCTAGAAGACCGGATGTTTCTTATTATGAAGGCTAAATGAGATACGCTTTCCAAATAATAATAATAATATAATATTACTTTTACAATCAATAAAAGTAATATTACGTTTTGCATTTTAAATAAATGTCAGATTTACGAAAAGTTGAGATTCAATAATGGTGAAACTGTGAACATGCGTTACTAAGGAAACAACTTCGTATCCACCATGAAGTCAGCAAGTGGCTCCATCTATGAGAACAATATTTAGACTCAAACATTTAAAGTAAACACGAATTTATTTTATTTATTTATATATTTATTTAGGGAATAATGTTACACTAGCCGTGAGGTTAGTTAACATTATTCCTTGAATTCTTATTATTGCACCATTTTATAAAACCAGTCCAATGATTTTAGCTGTGATGTAATTTTAGACTGTAAATCGAGTGTGTTCTTCATTACACTGGTAACGTAACTAATTACCAATTTCATTTATTAATTCACTAACAATTTACCTCTTTCGTAAATCTTGTAACTATAATTCATGTGCCCTGTGGTTGAGATGAACCAACTGTCTCAGATTTGCAACTAATTGGAAGCATGCACAGAGGTATTAGGTTCAAATCTGGTTACGAGTATGATGTTTGCGAATGTATTTCAGTCGGAGATGAATTTCACTCCTGGTTTTAGATTACCGCACTGCTTACAGGAGGCTTGAAGTAGTTTGAAAAGTTCCATATTTAGTTTTTAGAGGAGACCGTCTGGATTATCTGATTCATAAACTATCTATAGGGTGTAGAATGTTTACAGGTTTTCGTAGGTGAGATTAACATTGAAAAGAAATTATTTCAAGATTATTTTTTGGGTGACTTTCACATTGAGTACATTTCTTCGCACAACGATATAGCATCTTTAACCTTCAAAAAATCTTTCTTTTAACTCCTCATACTTTATCAAAATCCCACACTCTCCTGTCGCTATCTGCTTAACAGATGACTCCTTTTTCTTGCTGATTCTTTCCAACTGATTTCCCATACATTCTGTTCTGCACTGTGTCTTTTCTATAGGCATTTCCATGAACGCTGCTTCACTGAATTGACCTGACCACTATTCCATCGTTTTTCTTTAATCATATACAAACATGAGTAGCACTTGTCAACTTCCATATGCAATTCGGCTCTAACTTATCAAACCTATTTCTCACCCTTTTTCTTCATTCCGTGTATCACTTATGTTCTTTCTAACAAAAAAAAAAAAAAAGGCACAGACTTCTCTGTGGCGGTTTCCTCAATGAATTTAACCAGTTCTTCAAGAAATAATTTAACAATTGATGCCTATTTTCAACAACTTGAACATGCATGGCAATACACGTCATAGGTCTTTTGACACACTCGTATGTGCGATCGATATATATATATATATATATATATATATATATATATACACACACACACACACACACACACACACACATATATATATATATATATATATATATATATATATATATATATATATATATCTGAATATCTGAATATATATCTGAATACCATAGAGAATGAATGGGACATGGGAGAAAAACAGATCCTGGAGAAAAGTCCTCTGATATATATATATATCATTCTGATTCTGATATATATATATATATCAGAGGACTTTTCTCCAGGATCTGTTTTTCTCCCATGTCCCATTCATTCTCTATGGTATTCAGATCCGACTGTGGTAGCCAGGGAAAATAGTGGACGCCGCTGTCACGCTTGCTGAATAATTCTTACGCGATGGACAGTAGCACTGTCGTCCATGAAACAACCGTCACATGCTGGATGAAAAGCCAACAGTGCAGGATTGACAACAATATTCAGATTATTCCTCGGAGGACACCTGACCTTTCAGCAATACCAAGAGACCCGTTCCGTACCAACAGAACATGCCCCACATCACCACCTTCAGAACCTTGAGTTGTGTTTACAAGGCAAGCTGGGTTCAAGGCTTAAAGGGACTTCCACCAAACTCTCTTCTTACAGCGGGTACGAAACAAGGTGTACCGTGACTCGTTGGACCACATCAGTGGTTTCCGTATAGGCATTCGACTGAAATACCGACCCCTCTTCAATTCTTTGCGCATAGTTCGGTGAGATATGGATCGGGAACAGCGTTCATTAAATGCTTCGGTCAGTTGCTGAACCACTGTTAGCCAACAATGTTCGGTTATTTCCTGGAAGACAGCCGATTCGTAAAGGAGGTCAAACACGGTATTAAATAAAAGTTTCTAATTTAGTGGCGGATATGTGTGTTCATATACTGTGTGCATCAGGGGCGTATATTCTGGATATGCTAGGTCTGCGGTGTGCACCCACAAAAAAAGCAATATCACCAATATTATATTTTTGCATTTATTCCTTTTAAAGATTCCCCTAATTATTTCCTGGCGTGGCATGATTCGTAAAACTAACCACAATATACTAAATTACACAAATCAAGTGGACGTTAAATCCAGCATTATTTCAAAGCCGAATGTACAAACTATGAAAATTTCGTACCAAATTTGACCAGAGAGCTTACAGGAATACACTCGCTGGTATTTATGAGTTAGCCTAATGCGGACCTTATAGAAAGCATGATTGCTTGTCCAAGCGTCAATATATTCGCCTTCTATTGGTCCAATTTGATATGGTTTCACTGGCCTGACAGCTGGTTGTTTTGAAATGATTAGTTCTTGTCAGAGACACTATATAAGTAAAGGTCTCTCTAAAATTTAGGCGATCGCCCAGACCACTCAAAACGAGTGACCAAAAGTTCGTCCAACTCAACATTGGTTCCACTCGGTGGCAAGCTCACCCCACTCATATTCCAGGGAAAAGCACCCACCAACACGGCTCCCACACTGACCACAGCGGAAAACACCCTCCCCAGAGATTCCAAATGCTCTCTCCAGCAAATCTCCTGAAATCCAACTCCTCCTCGCCAGGAGAAAAATTCCGGAAGAGACCTAAGAGAGCAAGAACTCACGTTCAGTACTAAGGAACTCGCAGAACGCAGAACGTTACTGGTTTGATGGGTGAAGCATATTTGCTTTTCGTATTCCCCTTTGTCTGAGAGGGAAGTTCTTTGAGTGGAGAGTTACTGAGCTTTAAGCTCGCCCTGGAAGGGCAGTGAGATTAGTTGTGTTCAGCTGAGCATACAATTGACTTGGGTCTTTTGTATTTGTAGAATTCTGCTTCATTGTAGTCTGAAGCTTGCTTGATCAGCAGGTTTGGGTGATTGCTTGTCTTGATGAAGAACTTTTCTTCTAGAAAAGTTTTTCTGCCAGAATCATTCTCAGGCATTTATTCTGTATCCTCTGCAGTTTTTGAATGTTTGTATCCGAGGTATGGCTCCATGCAGGAGATGCGTAAGTGATGACTGGGCGTATTACCAACCCGTATATGAGTAGTTTGTTCTGTATATCCAGTTTGCTTCTTCTGTTGATCATGGGGTAGAGCTACTCGATTACTTTGGAAGTCTTCGAGCTTTTGTGTTTTTATATGATTGGTGAATTGGAGTTTTTTGTCCAGCATCACGCCGAGATATTTGACTTCAAAGGTTGCGGAAAAATCGTCCTTACAAGGCTTCAATCAGCAACGGATAAATTAGGTATTATTCCAAATGAGCAGTTCGGATTCAGAAAAAAACCATAGCACTGAACAACAAATACACTGACTGTTTGAATATTGAGATTTGAAATAATTAAGAACTGAAATTATCCTCAAAAATATATCACGAAAGGTGGAATATTTTTGAGGATATATATTTGTGATATATTTTAAGGGATATCTCTGATATCCCTCAAAAGATATCCCAGAGAGAGAGATATCCCTCCATCCCTCCTCCCACCCCCTGCTATGATTCAAAATAACAAGAGCCCCCCCCCCAGAAGTGAGCCCTGCGGCATACCTGCTAGGATCTTGCGTCTGGTTGATACCGTTTCATTTATTCTGACCCGCATGTATCTGTCTTTGAGGTATGTGTGAATTGTTTTTATTAGATTAATTGGTATATTGAATTTGATGAGTTTGTAGAGAAGACCCTGATGCCACACCTTATGAAAAGCCTTCGCAGCATCAGTAAAGACCGCAGCTGTGTGGAGATTCCAGTTGAAACCTTTCGTGATATATTCGACCAGTCGATGTATTTGTTGTACAGTGCTATCGTTTGTTCTGAATCCGAACTGCTCATTTGGAATAATACCTAATTTATCCGTTGCTGATTGAAGCCTTGTAAGGATAACTTTTTCCGCAACCTTTCCAAAGCTGGATAGAAGACTGATAGGTCTGTAGCTTTCGGGGAGTTGAGAGTTCTTTCCAATCTTTTTGATTGGCGTGATATACGTCGTCTTCCAAGTTATAGGAAATTGTTTGAATCCGAGGCATGAATAATGTTGACTAGATGTGCAATGGCTTTTCTGGTGGGGGGGGGGGGGGGTAGTTTGATTATTCTCTTTGCGATTTCATCTGGAGCTGGAGCCTTGTTGTTGTTCAGATGGGTTTTGATATTTGTAACTTCTGCTGGAGAAGTGGATGTGATAGGTTCTGAGTTATCCTTTCGTTGTCTTAAGACCTGCTTGACTCGCTGTGAATCTTGTAGTTAAGATTGATGTTCAGATTTTCATAAGAGGGGTTACATCGTGTTTCCAAGCTGTCAATTAGAGCTTCGACTTTTTCTTTATCTGTGTGAGCAATTCCTTTCTTGGTCTGTATTGGGGTATAAGTTGGCATTTAGTGCGGAGAGTTCTCAAGAATTTCCAGATGAAGTTGTCCTCTGGGTTTAGATTAGTCAGTTTGGTTTCCCAATCTTGGTTTCGATGTTTTTTCAGAGCTTCATGGACTTGTCTGTTTAAATTATTCAAAGTTGTTTTATCTTGTGAGGTTATTGTATTATGGTACCTCTTTCTGACTTTGTTTTTTAATCTGATTAGGTCCATGATTTCCTCAGGGATCCGACCGCTAGGGTGAAAGTTTGTAGTTTGTGTAACTGATACTATTGCTTTTTTGATTTAGCTGCTAAGGTTGTTTAAGGCTATGTCTATTTCCTCTTTTTGTGGATAATGGTACTGGGCCGATATGATCTGAGAGAGTTCTGGAGAGCTTGCCCCAAGATATAAAGGCGGGCGGAGGAGAGAATTGCTCTTGTGTACCGAGCTTAAGCAGAATAGGGTTGTGATCAGAAGATAACTCGTTTAACGTTTCCAGTCGATATTGGCATCCGATGTTTCTGAAAATGGCGATATCGTGTACATCTGAGCTTCCAGCTTGGCTGTGATGGGTGGGCTCTATGGGTCCGGCTATGACATTAGAGTTTCGCGTTGAATAATGATTTAGCATACGACCTTGGTCATTGATTGTGGAGCTGAACCAAGCTGTATGCTTGGCATTAAAGTCTCCAGCCATGATGATGGAGTCTGTGGAGCGGAGAATGCAGTCCAAGTCAGATACCAGTAATGGAATGCTGGGTGGATTGTATACAGCATAGATTTTGATACTGCCAGCATTGTTTGCATGAACTTCAATACCTGTTATCTCTAGGTTCTTGATTTGCGGATTGGCCAGGACATTGTGGCTTAGATAGTTTTTAATGTATACGGCTGTACCTCCACTACTAGTGGTGAGTCTGTCTGTTTTGTACAATATTTAGCTCCGTAATTTAGGGTTATTAGCTGGCCTGAGATGTGTTTCATTTACTAAGATTATATCAGGATTGTATCTGTGAGCGAACTCTTGCAGTTTCAGGATTTCGTTGCTCAGTTCATTTGCGTTCCAGCAGTTATGACAAGAGAATTAGGCTTATATTTCCTTTTATTCAATCATGAATAAAAGGAAATATTCAATTTCCTTTTATTCAACACTCCACGAAGAAATTCCACCTTGCAGGAATTTCTGCGTGGAGGATGGCGTGGGATTTGTTTTTCTGAAATCCTGAAGCATGGTAGCTAATGAGGCAGTTAGTACTGATGTTAGGTTTGAGCTTATGAGTTCGTTGGAGGAAGTATCCTTGGCTCGTACAACCTCGGCGTATGTTCTAGTCCTATTATCTGGTTGTTTTCCTTCTTGAGTTGTCAAAGTAGAGGTTGTTTGGACTGGATGGCGATCTGCACGGTTGCCAGGAGTGTCACTGCTGGGCGGTGGATGTCACTGCTTTTGCTGACCCGCGGTTCTTTGGGTGTGCTACGCACCCTTTATAATTGGCGGGATGGGGACCTGCGCAGTTTGCGCACTTAACCGGCGTAGATCTTAGCTTGGTGCATGTGATGGTCTGGTGGCCTTCGCCGCATTTTAAGCACCTGAAGTTGACCCGGCATAGTTTTTGGGCGTGCCCAAATCGCTGACATCTGTGACACTGTCCTGTTGACACTATCTTTCTTAGAGGTTCTGTAGTAATTCTGAGGCCACAAATAGTAGTCAGTTCATAAATCTTCTTCTGAGTGTTATCAATCTCTACAAGTACTAAAGGCCATTGGCATATGGAGGCATGGAGGCATGCCTCCATATGCCAATGGATCTCCTGGAGTTATTTGAGGGCTGGGAAAGGCTTTGTAATAAAGTAGGACGCTGAGCCTACAATTATATTCCCGAAGGTCTAAGGACCTGCCAGCACAATCCAATTGACTGGAACAATCAATTAGCAAGGATCGAAAAGCGGTGTTGTGTTGTAGTGTTGTGGGAAGAGACTGTGAAACTGCTTGGCTCAGCTCGGATTTCCTACCTCCCTAAAACCATACATCCACCACTGGTCATCAATTGCGGGTGGGCCATTCACCTCATACACATTTCGTGTATAGGGGAGATAGTAGGAATACGGGCAGGGTCAGAGCCAGAGCAATGCAAGATTCACGGAATATCTCCGTAAATTGTGTAGTACAGCCTAAAAGAACGTGGTTTTCAAGCACAGTAAGTAAAACACGTCTACCCTCATCGAGATTCAATCAATCTTCAGTCCCAACTAGCGTTTCCAATTTATCTCTTTTGGAGCTAGATCTAGCTGTTTTTTTTTTATTCCCTAGCCCCAAAAATTTTAATCTAGCACTAGTTCCAAATCTAGCTCCTTCAGAACAAGTTTCAGCTCTTTTTAGTTGTTTTTATAACTTACTTTTAAAGAAAGAAATTATTTTAAAAGGTTTCCAGGTGTTCGCATTTGATAAGGAATTGTATTGTACGTTTGATACGAGCATCGTACACGTTTCAAATGCATGATGACGTCAGTCAGTCACGTTGCCAAACAGTCTACCATTTTGTCGTTTTAAAGTTGATAGCACCGCTACAAGTTAGTCTTTGCACAGTGTTCAGATTGGTAGTTACAATTACAAGTGGAAAGTCTTCAAAGACTGATCGTAATTCGTTGCAGCAAAGAGTTGTATACTCTTCTTCAAAAATGAGCAAAGAGAAAACTAAAGCTTAGAAGCAAATATTTAGGAGGGAGTGGTTGCAAATGGGAATGTTTAGTGAATGGTTTTATGGAGTTCCTGGTGACGCTACAAAAGGCCACTGTAAGTTTTGCAGATATGATATAGCTGCTAAATATTGTCAGCTTGTAAAGAATAGCGAAACTAAGAAACATCTTGCTGCAGTTCCCTGTAAGGCTGTTCCAATTACAAATATACTTGTGAAAAAGTTTGATGAGACCGCGAACTTTGAAGGTAGGTTAGCATCATTTCTTTGTTTCATCTTGTAGATCTTTGCAAAAATATCATCCCAGACAGTCAAATTATGCCAAAGGTAAAAATGCACCGAACTAAGTGCTCTGCAATTTTAAAGAATATTCTAAGTGAGCATTTCGAAGAAGATCTAATGCGGACATTGGAGATGAAAATTTCAGCTTGCTAATAGACGAATCGAATGATATCACAGTGAATAAGATTTTGGGAATCATTTATTATGGCCATCATTTATTATAGCAGGAAATTCAATAAAATTATGCATTCATTTCTGAGCACAGTGGTTCTAGAAAAGTGTGACGCTAGTGGTATTGTGGCCGCATTGAAAACAGAGCTCTTGACCAAGAAACTAGGCATTAAAAATTTCATTGCAATCGGTACAGACAGTATTAGGTTGGTGTCAATAATGGCGATTATGAACAACTGAAGGCATATATTCCCTCCTTAATTTTAATTAGATGTGTATGCCATTCATTACAACTGGCAATGTCTCACACTTGTGCAGAATCTCTCCCAAGAAAATTAGAATTTTTAGTTGCCAAAACGTATGAGTGGTTTTCAAATTCTTCTTCAAGATAAGCAGCATATAAAGAGCTGTATCAAACTATCAACGAAAATAATACTCCTTTGAAAATTGTAAGCAATTGTGCAACAAGGGGCTCTCCATTGAACATGCAGCAGACAGAATTCTCAGCCAGTGGTTGGAATTAAAAACTCACTTCGAAGTCGTGATTGTGACTGAAAAATGTTACAAAGCTCAAATTTTGTGGGAGATGTACAAAGATGAAAGCAATCTGTTGTACCTTTAATTTTTGCATCCTGTTCCAGTTCAAGTTCAGCAAGTTAACAAAAGTTTTGCATCTAACAGTGCGGAAAAGATGAAATTGTTTGAAGACCTTTCTCGTTTGATTCGCTCTATTGCTAATATGGTAGTGCTACCATCATCCACAGTCGACCCTCTAAAGTCAGAGATTGATGGCTATTTGGATCTCAGTCCATTTTTAGCCAATCTATAACTTATTTGTAAGTTAACTATGGTGGCTTAGTGCTGTCCATCTCTGCTTTTCCCTTAGGATAATCGGTGGCACCTTTTCATTGGGGGAGGCAGAGGGATCTGAAATGGGAGCGTTCTCATCCGTACAACATCATTTGTTAGCTCAGCAGCGACAGTTTTTCTCTTCTTACGAGCGTGGATCTCTCCTTGATCAGAAGGATTAGAGACAGAGATAACTAGATTGAGTTTTTCCTCCATTTGAGGAAATTTGAGGTCTTCATTTTCCTCATCATCGACCTCGGGAGAAGAATATAAGTTTAAGTAGGCGGGCCAATCTCGTTCAAATTTTTTGAGTAGCTTTTTAACAAAAGTGAGTGCTAGCCCTTCATCGAGTGACTCGATAATGATGTCGGGGTCGATCATGCTAGTAGGCCATTTCAGCTTGAATTTCTTTTGGAGTTTATTAATGAGTATTAGAGCCGGCTCTTTATCGAGCAAATCAGTGACGACGTCTAGGTCAGGCACGCTCATATCGATTTAATTGCGTGTGAGCACCAGTAGAAATCCCGCAGGTCTAGAGCCTGCCAGCAGAAATTTTGTAGAAAATCCCGCAGCTGCAAAGGATTGCCAGCAATACCAAGCGTAGGCTAAACGAAGCAATAGCAATTAAATTGCATCAAAAATCAAAGTCTTACCTTGTGCTCCACTGTCAGTAATCAGATGAGTCTTTTCATCTTCAAACAATCACTAATTTATAGCACCAATCACTCTGATAATCCTGAAGAAAACATCATTCACTAATCGCAATCAATCAATCAATCCCTCTAATCTCATCCCGACTATTCCATTGTTGTGTGCTATATAACCTGACCACTCTTATATATTTATATAAGGCCTTGCTTAAAGGGGCGAAGCAAGAATGCTTTTTATCTTCCCCGTTATCTGTAGAGGACAGTGTAAAGATAAGGTGTTATTGAGCTATTAAAGCTCTGATCATGGCAGGAGGGTAACAGCAATAGCCGAGCCTCAGTTAGAACTTCATTGGCTACAGCATTGCCATCCATTACCCTCCAAGGGTATTAATCACCGCATCTCACGCTCGATCTCCCTATCTATCCACCTGACCACTGATAACCTGATAACCTGATATGGCTTGATGGATAACAGTCCCATGGACTTCGATCCCTTAATCGGTATGAAATAGTCGTGTATTAAATGTTAGCGAGCACCTGGTTCACCCTATTTAGGGTTGTACGGAGGCACCAGAATCGATAAGCAAAGCAGCTTTCGGGCGCTTATGTTTCCACCTATCGTGTTCGTCATAATTAGATGACTCTTGAATGAGTTGATTTGGATGAACAGCTGCTTTGGCAAAATAAGCAGCAGCAGTGTTATGAAGGAAAGTGGGAATATCTGGAATATCGGCATCGCGATG
Organism: Typopeltis vanoorti; assembly: GCF_054136105.1. Taxonomy (NCBI): domain Eukaryota; kingdom Metazoa; phylum Arthropoda; class Arachnida; order Uropygi; family Thelyphonidae; genus Typopeltis; species Typopeltis vanoorti. Next base: position 155,346,863 of record NC_143549.1, on the reverse strand, counting down.
TAAGAGAGCATTTCTGACAAACCACGGAGCGTTGAAGATCATACGGAGGCACTTGTTTTGTATAACTTGTAGCTTTTTGATGTTAGTGGGGGAAGTGTGACCCCAGGCTGGCGATCCGTAAGTTAACGATGGACTGATAATTGTTTTGTAGATCCGTAGTTTGTTTTCAGTGCTGACTTGACTTCTTCTATTGAGGAGAGAATAGAGTTGTACAATTGCAGAGTTTGCTTTTTTGCATGCATAAACTATGTGGGAGTTAAAGTTTAAGTGGTTATCAAGTTGAATGCCTAGATATTTGGTGCTAGATCTCCATGGGATGGCTGTGTTAAAAAGTTTAACCTCTCCAAAGTGAGATGCTTGTCTTCTTGTGAATAGAATGGCAGTGCTTTTATCGGCATTTACAGATATTCTCCATTTTTTGAACCAGTCCTCTAAATTTGTTGCTGCAGTTTGTAATCGCTGAGTAGCTATATTAGGCCTGTGAGATCTGCTAAGAATTGCCATATCATCCGCATAACTAGCTATAGTGGTTAGTGATGTGCTAGGAACATCAGAAACAAAGATGTTAAAAAGCAGCGGTGAGAGCAGCGAGCCTTGAGGGACACCAGCAGTGATTTTTTTCAGTGAGAATCTAATTCCACGCAACTTGACCTGCATTTTACGGTCCTGTAGAAAGGAGTTAATAATTTTGGTAAGATAAAGAGGGATGTTGACTGCAATTAATTTATAGATGAGACCTTTGTGCCACACCTTATCAAAAGCTTTTACAACATCTAGAAAGATAGCTCCTATGTGCTGTTTCCAGTTAAAGCCTGTAGTGATGAACTCAATCAGTCTGTGAATTTACTGTGTAGTGCTATGTCCAGTACGGAAACCAAATTGTTCTTTCGGAATTATGTTATTTTTATTCACCTCCTCATTAAGTTGGTTGAGAATGATTCTTTCTGCTATTTTTCCTAGGCATGATAGAAGATTGATAGGTCTATAGTTTTGTGGCTTCTGAGGTGCCTTACCAGGCTTGAGAATAAGAGATATATCGGCTGTTTCCATCTTGAGGGGAAATAATTAATTCTCAGAATTGCATTAATAATGGCTACTAAATGCATGACAGCTTTGTGTGGGAGGGCTTTAATTGTTTTGTTGGTAATTTCGTCTGGACCAGGGGCTTTTTTGTTTTTAAGCTTCTTAATGATTGAGTAGACCTCTTCAGGTGAGGTTGGCCAGATATTTTCACAGCTACAAGGTTACCGAAGCACAGAGCGTACCCTACGATGTATTTTTTCTATGAAGACTAGATCCGCTTGTGCATAATTAGGACGGCACTGAAGTTCGAGAGCCTCAACGAGAGCTTCTGCTTTTTCGTTATCTCTGTAAACAAGACCTCTTTCTCCGTGAATGGGCTGGATGTTAGAGCGATCTGTACGGAAAGCTTTAGTCAACTTCCACAGAGAATTATCTTCAGTTTTGAGAGAACAGATTTTCTTTCCCATTGCTGGTTTCTGTGATCTTTAAAAGCGTAATGGAGACTAGGTTGGACGCTCTATTTAGTTCTCGACGGTCTTGCGGAGATAGCGTGTTGTGATAGTGGCGTCTGAGCCTATTTTTGTTCCTGATCAGAGCAAGGATTTCTGCAGGAAGTAAGTTAACTTGAGCTGGGGTGGAAATAGAGCAAGCTGCGGATAAGCCAGAGTGTATTTTACATTCAAGATTGTTGACTGCCGCATCAATTTCTTCACGGGTGGAAATAGTAGATACTGAGTCTATGATAGTGTTCATTTTAGCTTTGAATTTTGCAAAGTTAGTGTGGGATTGACTGGGAATGAGCTCAGGCTCCTCCCCTAAACTTTAGAGTACTGGATTGTGATCTGAGCTTAGCTCGTCAACCACTTGAAGTCGGAATTGATGAGAAATATTGTTAAAAATAGCAATATCCAAAACATCAGGTCTGCCGATCGCTCCGTAATGTGTTGGCTCAATCGGGCCAGCAAAAACAATATTTCTCTTCAAGGCAAAGTTGTAGAGGATCATTCCGTTGTTGTTAAAACTCTTGCTGTTCCATAAAGGATGCTTGGAATTAAGATCTCCTGCTACAATTATTGCTTCATTTGTATCTAGTATCTGAGAGAGATCAGAGGGGAGTAGAGGTTTGCCAGGGGGGTTGTATACAGAATAAATCCTTAAGCTGCCTGCATTGTTGGTGTGAATTTCTATGCCTGTCTCCTCGAGGTTAGATGTATTAATCTTCTTAATCTCATTATAGCGAATGTTTCTTCTGACAAAGATGGCAGTGCCTCCACCTCTGGCATTAAGTCTGTCATTTCTAAGTAACGAGTAGTTTCTGAGTTTGGGATTATCGCAGGGACGTAGGTGAGTCTCGTTAATGAGGAGAATATCAATTTGTAAACGATCTGTAAGTTCCTGTAATTCCAAAATTTTGCTGTTGAGACCGTTTGCATTCCAGAATATTATCTGCATAGAATTTGATGTTGAAGCCGCATTAGTCATTAATCATGGAGAAGATGACTTGAGTATTCCTAAGGAATTTGTTGGTGTCGGCCTGGCTTGGATTTGTTTTGCTGAAGGCCATTAGCATCTCCCCTAGTGAGGCAGCGAGAATTGCTGAAGAATTTTGACTGCTAGTTGCAGGGAGTACCTCAGTGTTACTCGAGGAAACCACGGAAGCATAAGATTTATCTGATGTAACTTTTCGCTTTGATTTCAGGCACAGATCTCACAATATTTTTCTGAGTGGGCTGGATTAACTCCTGTCTAGGCTTTTGAAGGTTGGATGGGTGGAGAGAACAACGCTTGTAATTTGCAGGATGTGGGCCACTGCAGTTCGCACATTTAGCAGGTGTGGTCTTTGGCTTGACGCAAGTGTGTGAGGGATGGTTGCCACTGCACTTCACACACTTGTAGTCTGCTCTGCATAACATTTGCGCATGCCCAAATTTTTGGCAGCGATGGCATTGACCAGCCGATGCCTTTCTTCTCAGTGGCTCGGTATTGATGACCAAGTTGCAGACTATTCTAAGATCATAAATTTCTCTCTGATCTTTACTGATCTCTACTAAGACCAGAGGCATGGGGCGCTTGTCTGCTCGATACATTCGAGAAATCTTGATCGGCTCCAAGCCTCGTAATCAAAGGTCAGTAGCTATTTCTTCTGATGTTATGTTTTCTACCAAACCTCTGATCACTACCTTGAGGTTCTTTTCACTTTTAAGTTGGTAAGTATGGTATGGAAATTTATGATCGTCCATAAGTCTGGTGAGCTGGCGGTAGTCCGTTGTTCCTTCAGGCTGTATGCGGACTCCATCATCTGTGTTTTGGGCTGATGAGAACTTGACGTTATTTTTCTTCATCGTCTCTGCAAGCAACGACCATTTTTCCTTAGATCGCAAGACTACTGGTGGGATCCTCTCTTTGGGCTGTGTCGGTATATTTGTCTCTGTTCTTGCACTAGATTGTGCTGATGTGTCCATTTGAGGTACAAATTCAGGTTCTGCAGCAAGAGACTCTTTCTTTCTCTTCTTTCTGCTGACTTCCTAGTAATCATTAAAATCTATGTCAGTTGTTGTAGCGGAGGAATTGACGCTGTCATGTGTAAGGCTAGGAGAAAGTTCGGAGGTTTGAGAGTCTTCTGTCTCGACCTCCATAATCTGATGAACTTCTACCTTTCCTGGCCATTTTGTGTGTAAGATGTTACCAATTTGCCGAAAGATAGCTAGAAGTTCTTTGGAAGAGAGATCCTCATATGCTGAGTCCATAATTAAATCTAGACTTGAAGTGGGGGAAGGACCAGCCTTGACCCTTCAACCACCGAGTGCTGCACAGGGCGGGGAACAGGAAAGGGCCTGGAAAATGTTTTTGAAGATGAAAATAAAAGTCTTACCTGCTTTGATGATCGAGCACGCTGTTGACGCTATAGGAGAACATCAAACAATCACTATTTTAATTTTAATGTTGAAAGGAACTCTGAGCTAATCATTAAAAGCAAAACTTAATCACTGCTGTAATACTACAAGGAGCGCTGATAAACACGTCTGTACTGAATGAAACCAAAAACCACTGTCATTTTTTTTTTTTTTTGACCATTCGAAGGATGTCGTGGTGGTGTATTTTTCGTAAGCGAACTCTCGGTCGGTGCGTAAAGTATTTACTAAAAATAAAGAGCCAAAATGCTTCAGTTCGGCGATGCAAAATTATATAAGCAAAGTGGATATCAGATCCAGCATTATTTCAAAGCCGAATATAGAAACTAAAATTTCGTATGAAATTTGACCAGAGAGCTTACGGAAATACAAGACAACCGCCCTAGGGTAACTTGTAAATGCCAGCGAGTGTATTCCCGTAAGCCCTCTGGTCAAATTTCGTACGAAACTTAATACAGAACGTGAGTTTTTGCTCTCTTAAGGTTTCTGCCTGGTCTCTGACGAAAACCAACCAGTTGGAAACAGCTGTCAGGCCTGTGAAACCTTATCAAAATGGACTAATTGATGGCGAATATATGGACGCTTGGGCAAGCGATCATGCTTTCTATAAGGTCCGCGCTAAGGCCACTCGTAAATGCTGACGAGTGTATTCCCGTAAGCTCTCTGGTCAAATTTCGTAGGAACCTTCATAGTTTCTACATTCGGTTTTGAAATAATACTGGATTTAATATCCACTTGATTTATAAACGATTTATATAAATCCACTTGATTTATATACAATATACTAATGCTTCATGAAGAGGACACTTTTCGAAGCGTAAACATTGCATCACATTCGCGTTAATAGCCCGGGTGTTTGTGGTCACAAATACGGACACCTCTGAACCATTTGAATAGACGTACAGATAGAGCAGCGGGTCAGATTCTAGTATTCTAGTAGTTTTAAATCACCCAAAATTAACGCCTGTGATTGGTGACAACCAATACAAATGAACGTTGTCATTTTTTCATGAATTGCTATTTTTGGTTTCTGAGTTTCATCTGTTTTGCGTGCGTGAAATGTGAACTGGCATGTTTAAGACATCAGTAAAGACAAGTTTTAATATATCATCATTATTAGTGTTCTGTCTCTTGATAGGTCCAATGGTATACCTCAGCAGATTCTCTTCCCCCAATTTCCTCTGTCTCTTGCTTCCTCCTTCATTTGTATGTTTATATGAAGTCAAGTTAAACTACCGTTAGAGACAGAGTAATTTCTGAGCTTAATACTCTATGACCTAAAAGATTAAAGGGAAGTGGAAAATAACAAATCAGTTTAAATCTAGCTAGAAATTTATATATGTACCATTTTATCGCATAATGTAAATGGAAATGAACTCTAAGAAATTTTTGTTCACATTGACTTTGAGCATCGAATATGAACTTTTTAATTTAGCCTTCAAAGTTTTAAAATGTGTGCTTTTAATTAGGCTTATCTCGCTCGATGTTTTTCCTCCTGTGCAATATTATATTTCCCATAATGCGTGAAGTGACTGCCACCATCATGAACCGCAGCAATGAAGTTAACTTCTTTCTCATTATTTGTGAATAACGCCAAACATTAGCATAATCCATATCGAATATTCCAAAAATCCTTAGACCAATTTAATCCCTAGTCCTTTCCATGCAGAATTTCGTTCATCACAAAATCAGTTATATGATTAAATAGAAAAGGTGGCTGGACATACTCATTTGTCACTTCAGTTTTTATTTTAAATTACTTACTATTGGTTTGTCAACGACACTGTTACATATAACGAAGTGATAATGCTTATAAGTTTGCCATGAGCCATAATTGAAAATATGCAGCTTCTTTCGTATATGAATCCACCTTGCTCATCTCTAATTGGCTTGTCAGCTAAGTCCTTTATCTTGTTGAGTATAACGAACAGTACTGTCCGACCACAGATGCGAGACCCTCGGCTGGCAATGTGCCAAGAAGAGTTAATTCGTGTTGAAAAGGAGAAAGGAATAAGGTAATGTACAAATTCGTTATCAACGCGCGAAATCAACACGTGCTTTATACGTAAATTTTCCAACTGTTGCACAAGCAAAACAGTTACCACTTGAAAATTAGAATTTTCATAAAAGAAAAGCTAATTTTCCGACGTATAATAATAAACACTCATCTCACGAAACGCATTGATTACCCTATTATCGGAATGGATATGCTTTCTTCTGCCATGCACAGAAGTGTCGAGGAGGCTTCATCTGTAGCAGCACAGTAGCGTAGTATGTTTTTATCACCCTCGCAAGCCGCAACTACATGCCATTTTTAGTGTCACTATGTCTGTAATGATACTACTGTAAATAGAAGTCTTTGTGGCCTTCTTTATTCAACATTTCAGAATAAACAAATTAAAAAAAAAAAAACATTCTTTTTTTCCCTAAGTTTCTAAACGTGGAGTGCCCCTACTGAATATTATTTGCTTTCAAAATATGACATATCTTTCATTCGTTCTTCAAATTACTAGTCTCAAATTGTCTCAAGAAGTGACATTTGACAAAGAGTTCCTCATGAAGAAACGTTTGTCCAGATAATAATTCGATGTTGCGAGAAGTTCAAGTATGGATGGCGATGCTGAAAGATGTTATCGGTGTAGAACTTTTAAATGTCAGCGATACTGAAATGTTTTGAAATAGCAAAAGAATCGTTTGGCCAATTTTTCTACATAGTGGCCTTACTGTGGATATTTCAATTTTACTGCCATCCAAAAGCAACTTCCACATTTGTTTGCTGATTGCTGTATGAGAATTTCCAGCTACTCAAACAGCCAACCTGATTAAAAGAAATTCAATCGCTCTGGACGGGAGTACTTTGCTCTACTTTCATCCTAAGGGGCCCATCTGAGAAAAATATTTCCCGGTATTTGAAAAATAAGCCTTAAAATGCTTCAGAATGGTAGTAGTAGTAGTAACTAGAAATAAATATATAAAAATTCATATATTTCTGCCAAAATCATGCTTGAGCCTGCACCAAAGGACCAGACTTCTTTATTTCTTATGTATAAGAAATAACTTATGTGTTAAATGTGTATTATATTTGGTATAAATTGCCTTACCAAATTATTTTTAAAGTATATGAACTCCAAGAATCCATTTATTTATTTATTTATTTTTAGAATTTACTAACGATATTTCAAATTTCTAATCTGTGTTCCTCATATATTAGAATAACTAATAAATCGTGTCGATGTTTATACAGCCAAAATTGCTAAAATACGCACGCCTAGGAGATTGTTGTCGTATAATAATTTAAAAACATTTATCCTTTTCTTTAAAAAATGAAAAAGTAAATTCCAGGGTCTCTTTCAATTGCTCAGCCATTTTCAAAAATAAGTTCCGTTATTTAACACAGAAATGATTTTAAAAATAATAATGACGTTTTCTTCCATAGTTTTGTTCGATTTTAGAGCCGATTAGATTAAAGGAACTTCTAAGTCTGTTTTTTGTTTGTTTCAGTTGTTTCACGAGTTAGTTGATCGTTGGCATTGGCAGGTAGAGTTTTAACACCGGGTAATTAGTGTTTTAACCACAATAAAACCTACCATATAAATCGCACTTTTTCAGACAATATATTGTTAGAGTTGGGACCAGGTAATGACAGGCAGTTGTCTGCAATAATTTTTCCCTGATGTTTATGAAATATTGATGGCCTTGGATTATCTGGCCTGATGGCTAAGATTGACTGGTCATTACTTTGCCAAAAGGTTACGGCTATAACAACGTCACTTACTTCCGTTCAGAATAAAAGGTATTAGAGAATTTATTTATTTTATTATTATTATGAAAATCTGCCTAAAATATATTTAAAGAAGTTAAAAAATCGAGCCACTTAAAAAATGAGATATTTATTATACTTGTTGATCTGTAAATCATTGAGATTAGGGGGAAATAATCACACTCCACCAAGGTTCGAATATCTTTTTTTTTTTTATGCAAACTGCTCAAGTTTGAGTTCTCTGTATACCTGTTGTGATGTAAGAAAAGTGTTCTTAATACTTCATTGTCCTCTGGTGTCTTTAACTGTCTTTAACAATGTTAAAATTCTTGTCCCTGAGTTCTGTTGTTAGTCCTCGCAAGAAGGAAAAGGAGGTCTAAGAGACAAAACTAAGTAAAGGGATTGCGAAAACACTAAGTATGTGACCAAAAACCAATAACCACGAAGTCTTCTGGATTGCAGAACTACGTGATAGTGCTAGCAAATCTTTAACATTGTCCAATGATCCGTTATTTGCTGATGGAACAATATCCAGCAGGTGGCAAATTAAAGGATAGATGTTTACGGTATCAAAACCCGAAGACGTGTAGTTGCTTTTGAAATCTGGTCCGTAAGCGAAGAAAATTGGTCTCATTGAACGTAAGTTGTTATCGTATCCGTGTTCTCCAGTCACTGTGCCATTTAATACTGAAGGCCTTTCCTGAAAAATCAATAAAAACATCATTAGTATGATCATTTTTTTTTGTTCTTTTTGATAAATGAGCTGAAATTTCCCAATTAATAATTTCAATTACCAATTCTTATTTTTCACCCGATTAATCTAAACTGGAATATTACTATTTGCTTGCAAGTAGCAATAACTAACAACAGAAAAAAAAAATTCATAATCTGAATAATCTTGTCGCCAAAGATTAATGCGTTTGACTAGAGAATCCTTAACGTCCTAAGTTTCTAAACATGAGCATCAACTGAAAAAAAAAAAAGAAAGAAAAAAGAAACAGTTTATCCTTAATGATTGCACTCGAACTTGTCTTTCATCTCCACAACTCTCGCTTCATGTAGGTTATCACAATGACACACAACCCACGAATATTAGTTTTTATTTATTTTATTTTTTATGTAAATATTTACACAAAATTTCATTTCCTTGTCAATTTACTCAGCGTTTATAAACCATTAATGGTGCATATCGTATTCCAGTAGTAATTTCCCAGTAGTATAACTGGACACAATTTATTCTGTTACCGGTTTCCAATACTTGATATGTCCTGATGGAATATTTTTTCGCACTCATCACTGATCACACCGTAGAGAAGGTATACTATATTCTGATTGGAAATATTCTTATCGAACTAAAATTGCTGGTCGATAAGAACCTGACATGTTCCCTGACGAAATCGGGAGGTACTTTGTTCAACTAGAGCGAACAGTTATATAAAAATTATACAACAATAAACGCAACGAAATTGAAGATAATTGCCATGAGTATCAGAGGTATCGATGGAAAAGAGTTGGCGCTAGCAGAGGAACTACAGAAATATATATCATAACGACATAACTACAGTATTACCAGTACGAATGAGACAAAAAAAAAAACTTCTAAAATAATAATTATAATATCACTCGGACAACAGCGATCATTCATGCATGATATGGACATATTTCAACATGGAATATTGGACAATGACACTTATTTATGCATGTTCATACGAAAAACTAAATGCAGAGTACGAAACCAATCCCAGATATATAGAAATGTGTTGGGAAAATCTGCAGAAATGAACAATGCTCATAATAATAATTCATAATAATACCAGCTGGATTTTGTTGATAATGATACCTACAGACTGGTTCAAGATGCAAAAATAGAGGATGCTCACTTAAAAGAAAAATGCGTAGAAAAGTTTTTTAAAAGAATCAAAGTCGCGTTGCTTTCAAAAGTGAATTCTATGCACAAATATACAAATATTATTGCAGGGGAAAAATGATAGCTTGAAAAGTTTGGTTCTGATTTTCAAACCCTCAAATCTCTGAGACCCAATGGCAAAATCTAAAGAAAATTGAGTGATGAAGCAAGGGAAGCATTATTTGCAAGAATGGAAAAATCAGAACTTTGTCGTGGACTCAAGGAGTTAAACAAAGAGGCAGTCTGGATAAGGAAGAAATCAAAGGTTTGTGACAAGTAAATTAGCGTGACCCTTAAGGAGTATAAAGCAACTAAACTAATCTTACGGGAAGATTTCGGAAAGAATGTAGAGGATAAATGTCAGGAAAGTAGCAAACGTTCCGGAGGCTATTGGAAAACGAATCAAAGACGATAAAGTAATATGAAAACGAAAGGTTGAAGATGAGGATATTTTGGATGTCAGGAGTAATTACTTCGAAAAGTATTTAAATGAGAGCATTAGTTACGGAAAATGTGGTACAAAATATTCAGAACGAACAGTCATGGTTATCCCTTTTAGTATCGAAGGTAGAAAAGACTGTAAGAATCCAAAATGTGAAAAGGCTTCTGCAGTAGATAACATTTGACAAGAATTTTTCAAATATGATGGTATAAAAAGTTCACAATGGCTAAACAGAATAATTCAGAAGCTCGAGTTGCTATTAATTGGAACAGAGTTCTTATAGTATTCATCTATATGAAAACGGAGGAAAAAGATATAACCATATAAGAAATTACACGAATACTTTCTCAAGCATTCGTGTAAGAATATTTGAGAAAAGGCTAAAAATATTGTGGAAGAGAAATTTGGTTACAAAATAAGTTCGGTTGAGGACAAATAGAGATTGTCAGGAACAGATTTTTACTTGAAAACAAAATAACAGAGAAATCAGGAGGATATAATAAGGGTCTGTATTTAAGTTTTGTAGGGATAACACACGAGTGCACGCCCTCTCCACGATATTTTTAAACAGAAAGATGAAATATGAAAAATATAGGCTTCGATTCAATGTTTTACTTTTAGCATGAGAAAAAAACATTTCAGCTATTTAGCCCTTTTTAGTGAACGTGACCAATTAATATGGAAAGATATAAACAAAATACTAAACTGGCAGTATACAAGACAGTGTTCTCACCAATTTTAGCTTCTTCATTCTCCTCCTCCACCACAGTGGCGTGTTCTGGTCGTATGCCACCACTTTGTTGTTGTTCTTTAAACAGTTCTTTTTTCATTCATTTTATACGTATACAATAAATTTTAGTTGGGGTTGTCTATTATACGTAAATGTTCTTCTTTGTTTATGTGTTTTGTTTTGTGTATCTGTGACATTTATTTATTAGCAAAAATAACAAAAGCAGTCAAACGATGTTTCATTTTAGAAGCAGAATCGTATTAGACACTGACTGGTCTCACAAATCTCTTTCTACCATAGCCAACACATCTTTAGGGGAGTTATGAGGACAACCGGGAGGTCACATCCTTACCGTCCTAGTAGACCAAGACGATAGCACCTCGGCTCTCCAACCCACTGGCTGCGGTTTGAATCCTACAAACACAGTGGCATGGATACTCGTGGAAGTCTTTAAGTGGCAGATGATTTTCAGTCCACGATACGAGACCTTATTGGAGGACTGAGGTGTCTTGAGAAAAAAGTATCAGATCATTATAATCTCTAGAGCATGATTACCGGATTATGCAACTCATAGGTCACAGTATAAATATGATGTAGGTTTTACAATCTTTCATAGATGGGATTATCATAAAAATATTACGCATTTAAGTAACAAAATAACTTAAAGATGTAACGATTACACTTGAGCAATGAAGAATGCTGTGAGGATTGATTTCTCTCTTTTTCACAGTTGTTTCGCTACGGACAAGCGATAAAAAGTTGTATTTTTTTAAGAAATTTACGAACCCTAATTAGATTTCTGCAAATTAAACATTGCAGTAAAATTCCGTACACAGAACTTTCAGTTTAGTAAAAAATACAAAACGGTTTTATAGATAGTGATAGAATTTCTCAAAAAATGACGATGTCAAGCGAATAAATTTTGTTATTTTAGTTCCCAAGGAAAATAATTTTGCAAAAAAAAAAAAAAAAAAAAAAAAAAAGAACACTTACTCAAAAAGCGTTTCAGTGTCCCATAACAACCTGAACATCAAGCGTTTGATTTACTGTTTGAAAAATGGTACAAAATGTTTTTAAAAAATGATTTTTACAGAAGAATCTTATCCCTTCATCTTACTTTAATTGCCAGTGGGCGGTTATTTATTTCAAAAAGCAGTATTTAAAAAAAGACATACACAAATGTTGTTAATGTTATAAGTAGAACCAGTTGACCACCCACAGAGATTAAAACTGTCGTGATATAGATGTCATGGTAAATAAAAATCAATTTAGCAAGTCACATGAAGTGTTGAGACAATCTGTATTTAGGATAAATATTGGGAACAAACAAAAGGACTTGCCGTAGATTTTCCCCGCCACTTCACACCAGACTAGACGGTCTGGAAAGATATGCATGTCTGAACATGTATTTGAATGCATATTTTTCCACAACAAATAGAGGCCATCAAGTAGTTTTTGGGGGAAAAAATTTGAATGTCGTATATTGATCATAATGGTTTTGTAAGAAAATTTAAAGATGCCTCACAAATGTTTCGTACCCCTGCGCAGTGTAACAAAAACCAAGGCTTAATCTTTATGCCAAGTTTGGTCTGCATTCATCAAATATTAAACTACAGCGCAACTCTGAGATATGACATGCTTATGCTGAAAAACGTGATCAACAACTAGCATGGTTCAGATGTCTGCACATTAGTTAATACAATTTTTTTACTTTTTCTACAACTCTGTGTCTCCACTACGACTGCCAACCATACCGAACCGCGACTGCTATCATCGTCTACACCAGCGATTCCCAAACTGGGGGCCGTAGGTTTTGTTGAGGGGGCCGTGAAATAATGAAAACAAATTTAAAATGTTTTAAGACTAAGTAGATTTTTTTTATTTTAAAAGAAACGTATTTAACTTTTATTATTTATTATTTCTTTTTTGTTATTTTTTATATTTTAATAGAAAAATTCACACATTGGTGTTAGTTCACAAACTTTGCTTCCCGCGTATTTCGGCAGGCGTATATATATATATATATATATATATATATATAATGAATGTTATGGCAGTTTCACATATGGAATTCGGTTGAAGAGAATTAGCATCTTTTGTTAATACCGCACCAATCATATGTTTTAATAACCTGCCTTTGCTGTCTGTTTCGCGTTAGGGTTAATTACCTTAAAGGGAGAAAAGTCACAAAAGAGAAAAATGTTCCTGGTCCGAGGAGTCCCTTATTCAGGTAGTATTCACTAATTTCATGTTATCAGTCTGTGGTGTGCCAGTATCGGTAAGTGGTAATATTATTTGATCTATTCTACGTTAAAAAATTTAACCCTGAGATGGATAAGTGGCTGATAAAAAATAAAATAAATTCCCGCGAACAATCAGAAGAAACATAAACAGACTCAAAAAAAAAAAAGGACAGTATTTCATATTTTTCCAGAACAGCCCGCATTGTCTTCAGAACCAAATGGTAAGAGGCAAAAAATGTAATATATGCATTTGATTTTTGCAATATTCACTGTGTATGTTTTGTATTGAATATAAATACAATAAATATTATAATAATATATCTCTCTATTACGATTTTTTTTCGAGGGGGAGGGGCCGTGAAATATTTTAATTTTTGCAAAGGGGGCCCTGACATCCAGAAGTTTGGGAAGCACTGGTCTACGCCATTGGTGGCGAACCTTTTTATGTGCACGTGCCAGAAATTTACAAATTGAGTTGCTGACGTGCCGGGCAGTTTTTAATAGTGGAAAATGAATAGAAAATGAATCTAACTTAATTAATTTATTTATTTATAAATTTATTATATATATATAGGGTGGCCATAAAATAACTTTCCCTCTTTGGAAGCATCTGTGGCTAAAACCAATAAACGGAATGAGATGAAATTTTATATTGAGACTTTTAAAGGCATGGGGAGATGATTTCCGCGAAAAAAAAAAAAAAAGATTTAGCACCGAAAGTTACCGATAGGAGAAATTTTGGCGCTGGCGGAGCCGAAAACAAGCGGGTAATTACATTAAAGGCAGATAAAATGGAATAATAACATTTCGATGGTGTAAGCGACAGCTACGTCACTCATTCCAGCTGGATATGTAGTAGCGCGTTACTATGATAATAATAATAATAATAATTAAACTAAAACAACAACTTACAAGAGACACAGCATGTCGCACACTGGATGCAATTTGTTGTATACATTGAAAAGCACATTGAAAATCATGTATGTGGTTCAGGGGACCCTGATTTTGATGAATAAAACATTAATATCTGTGAATTCAATCACTACATTAATTTCTGTCTCTCGCAAGTTGTTTTAGTTTAATTATTATTATTATTATTATTATCATCACTGTAACGCACCACATATCAGCTGGAATGAGTGACACGGTGTCGCTTACACCGTCGAAACGTTATTATTCTAATTAATCTGCCTTTAATGCAATTATCTGCTTGTTTTCAGCTCCACCAGCGCAAAAATTTCTCCTATCGGCGACTTTTAGTACTATTTTTTTTTTTTCACGGAAATCATCTTCCAATGCCTTCAAAAGTCTTAATATGAAATTCGGTCGTATTCCGTTTATTGGTTTTAGCTACAGATGCCTCAAAAGAGGGAAAGTTATTTTGTTGCCACCCTGTATATATATATTTTATATATATATATATATATATATATATATATATATATATATATATATATATATATATATATATATATATATATATATATATATATATATATATATATATATATATATATATATATATATATATATATATATAATATTTCATAAATAATTTTTTATAAATATTTTATTTTATTTATATTTATTTATATATAAATTTATAATATTATTCACTGTAAAATTGATTATTGTATTATTAAATTGATTTTAATGATGTTGGTTTGAAAAAAAACGGTAGTGAGAAAAAATATTTATGCATCATAACTCGTCTTCGAAGTTAGCCGAGCAGGGAAAGTAGCAAAAGGATGTCGAGTTGTCGGCGAAACGCTTACCAATTTACTCGAAAATAACTCGCCCTCGCGTATAACTGACACCCCTGATTTTACTTTACGAAAAAAGACATTAAATAAATATTGCATATGCGTCGCACAAGAAAATTATTTAGACATGTTCACTGCCATTATACTGCAGATGCAAGAAAAAGAAGTACTGTAGTTTTATTGTATCCCTGAATAAGGTACAGATTCTTTTGCAGTCTGTAATATATTTCTCAACAAATAGTGCAACTTAGACACCAAAATAAAAATAGTGTTAACATGTCCCCTGTCACAGAAACTATGCTGTATAGACTCAAGCAAAACCATATGTTGCACCAGAAACACAGTATGTAACTAAAAACTATTGTCCAATTTTTCAATTACATGAAAGAAGTGTTTATTTTATTGCATTTGAAATTCTCGATGTCATTATGACAGATCACAAAGGCTAACTTCAAATAAAATTCTACCACGAATTGAAAAATGCCATATAATGCATGTGTGAGTTCCCCTTCCAGCTCAAACGCAAACAAGCAGCAATAAAATTCAACCACGGGTTGAAACTTTGGGTGAGTTGATCCCGCCGGTAATGAGAAGTTCTGTCGGAACGATAAATGACACCCCGTCGTGAATGTCTTAAAACTAAGAAATATATAGTGACTGTTGTTATGACAGTTACAGATGTTATGGAATTCGGTTGAAGAGAATTAGCATTTCAACTAAAAAATTGTCAGTTGCCTTTGTCTTTGGGTCGCACGATCTTTTGTTAATACCACACCAATCATATGCACATCTTCGTAACTGCTCTCTGGTGTAAAACAAAATTTAACTTGTACGTATTGTAACAATTAAAACAAAATGGCTGAATAATTTATAAGCTATAAAAGGATCGTTCACGTGCCAGCAAAATTCTCGGACTTCCCACCTCTGGCATGCGTGCCATTGTTCGCCATCTATGGTCTACACCAACGCTATCTGCTGCCCAGCGCCACCCCCACTACCACGAGCATTTTTGTCTCTAAATAGCGCGTGTCTTCAAGGCCGATTTGTCTGTATGTTGGATGAAAAAACCGAGTTTTTCATCCCACATACAGGGTTTCGGGGAGAAAAAACCCTGCTACCTCCGTATGAGATCTTACGTGTAATCAGTTGTTTCTAGTCTATTTTATACCAGTTTTGTACCCTTGATGATGTAAGTCTGACGATTTAAGAAATTTGTCGGGTTATATTGTTTATTCTAATAAATCTGTTTTATGTTTAGAAAAATGTGGTTTCCATACTGGAAATGAGATGATGGAATGTTTACTTTAAAAGTCCAAGTTTTTTACACTTTAAAATATTCTTTATGTATAATTTTTTTAAGTTGGAAATTTTATTGCAGAAGCAAGTTTTCTACGAATTCTATGTCGGCTGCGTTGTCATCGTATCCGCTGTCCATTCAACAAGTTGCAGGTTCCAATCTCATTGTGATCATCGATGTTTTGTGAATATTTAGGTGGAGATGAATTTCACTTTCTAATGTGTGACCACCAATTCCACTTATTGGAGGCTGAATTGACTTGAAAATGTGCTTCCTAGAGTAGAATTTACGGATAATAACTAACCAGGAAAGTAGATAAGGTTTTTCTAGTAGCCCAGTGAAAGCATTTCAGGGCACAAAAACTTGCTGTTGGGGAGAGGGGCGGGGAAGAATATCGTATTTCTACCACTGAGGCTTAGTCACTCATAGGACTTTTACAATTATTTAAAGGTTTTATCAGTTGTTACTTCAATGGTGCATGGATATTAGTGATTATATTAATGCAGCGTATATTCCAAGTTATCCAGAATGAAATCAAAGGAGGTTGAAATCTCCACGAAAATTTTAATATATATACCAAGAGATCCTCACATTAAACAGACGAGAATTCTTTGAACATCTTGGATTTTATTTCTTCGTTTAGCTCAAGCATTAGCAACATGCTTAAATGACCTTTTGGGAGATCATCTAAACATATTGACATTTAAACACAGGAGATCATTTAGGCCGCTTTTGAGTTATGTGTCTTCCCACGTTCAGATTTTTTCTCTTATTTTTGTCATTTAACCGCACATAAAATGTCTTAATTTTTATATCCTTTTGCAATTTTAAAACATAATCTAGTGCATGAACATAAATGAACAAATTATAAACTGGAAATAACTTTATTATAATGATTCAAAAGACGATGCGTCCATAGCAGTGCTAGTAATGTACTATAATCTCATCTTAACAGCATGTGGCCATTAGGATAGCAAGGGGGGGGGGAGAAGAGGGGAAAAAAGGAAAACAGAGAAAATATAAACGGTCATTCTTACGCCTAATGGTTACCGTTACTTTCTTTTCTCGCAAAAAAGTCATTTAATTGATCTTAAATGAATAAATTAATGATGCAGTATGCCATACTTAAAATTATCATTAGAATACTTCCCCAACACACGCACACACACACACACACACACACACACACACACACACACACACACACACACACACACACACACACACACACACACACACACACACACACACACACAGAGAGAGAGAGAGAGAGAGAGAGAGCATATGATAAAGTTTAAAATTTAAAGATAAAGTTCCCGTCATATCATATTTATTAATATCATATGCTCTACTAAGGCGCATCATTCAATTTCTGTTACGCCATTTCGTTCAGCCATTCTAACAAAGAACAGAAATAACAGGAATTGCGTGTTTAAAATTGCAGAACTACATACTAAAGGTTCTTTGTGTTATGTTTCTGTTTTAGTTCAGCTATTTTGACATTTTCAAGGGTAGGTTATATTAAGGGTCAGCTCCAACCAAAAACAACGAAAAACAAGACGTTGGTTTGACGTCACGCTTGTAACGTCAAATCAACTTCAACAAATTACTTTCTTTTATTATTTGATGGCGTGACTGTCTCTTCCCATTTTTCGATAGATTCTCAATAGAGGTTTCACTTTTAATTTTTTTTAAAACTTTTGTTATTGGGCGGCCAATTCATAAGCATCTATATAAATCAGAAACCCACTTACTTATCGTTCTTGTGCTGCCCTATAGAACACTCTTGAAACAATAGGTATCCTAGTAATATAAATGCACAGCTTGAAAGATCTTAATATAAACAGAATTCGCAGTTCCCCCCCTTGAAAACAAGAAAACCATCGGACCGAGTACCGAAATGCGAAGTTTCAGGACACGTATTTTCTGGATAACTTATATTTTGTCAAATAATTTTCAGATTTCTTGGAACCTCTACAACAAGTGCCAACACTGCATCTTTAAAAGACAACTAGATGGTTCCAGGTCATCAGATCAACTTAGAAATGTTCCTTCTGTACTGTCCAGAGAATCAACTGTTCGGCAACTTTGTATTTCAAATTGAAAAACTTTGGCTGACAGTTGTTCACGCATGGAACATGCACTGGTGCATTTTTCTGGCGTGATTGGTCAAATAGATGCCGTCTCCGTTATCCAACTAATAGGCGATGTTCAATTCCATCTTAGCACGGGTTTGTTAATGCCCAGATATTTTCATGGGACTTGTCTCTACCCTGCTTACTGAAGACTTGAAGTAACTTTAAAAGGTTCCAGTTAGCATTGAAAGCAGTTTCTTCCAGATTATTAAACCCTTGGCCCACACACACCACGGTAGGCGGCTGAACTAAGGGTTTGCATCCTATCGTGCGTGGGATTAACATAAAAATTACTATAGCTCCCATTATCAAAGTCACATTATTGTCTTAAGTTTTTGCTCAGAATAGCTGTCATTGTGGGATAAAAGCTTCAAGAGATGAACCAATCAGCTTGAGAATGGGTTTCAAATTTAGATTTTTCTATTATATATGAAAAGAGTGGTTTGCTTCCTATTTTAGGCCTTGTACAAATTCTGAAAATCTAATAAATACTCATGAATCGTCTAAATTTCGGAGTTTTGAAACTGTTTACAAGTTTCATTTTGAAATACTTTTAAATTTAAAGTATTTCAAAATGCCTCTGCACTTTATGAAATGGTGACTCGTTTGGAAAGGGGCACAAAAGTGCATCATGAAAAGCAGTTAGCTAATAAGATCAAAAGAAATCCCAGAGAGTTCTTTCGAAGCATGGCCAGTAGAAGAAAGAAGAATGGTGAAAGGATCATGTTGATTAGTGAAAATAGTAAAATGATAACCAGTGCGGAGGGCATAGATGATATAATAAATGAGCAATTCATAAGCTATTTCATCCTCGTGAATGTAGAACTTGAGTGTACAGAAGGGCGAAATGAGGTATTGGTGAGTGAACAGGACACATATATGAGGAACTGAGTAAACTGGATGTGAATAAGGCTGTAGGACTTATATGATATATATCATCGCGTGTTTTCAGGAAATGTTCCAAGGAGTTTACATTATCTTAGACTGGGTCAAGTTCCAAAGGAGGAGAAAGAGGTTAAAAATTGTTTCCCTTCATAAGGGAGATGATAAGACAAAGGCGCTGAATTATAGGCTCATCTCTCTCTGTGTGTGTGTGTGTGTGTGTGTGTGTGTGTGTGTGTGTGTGTGTGTGTGTGTGTGTGTGTGTGTGTGTGTGTGTGTGTGTGTGTGTGTGTGTGTGTGTGTGTGATTAAAGTGTTAGCATATCTGAACTGGGTTGATAACAGCAACATTCTCTTTAATAGTCATCATGGGTTTCCTAAAGGAGAATCGTGTTGAAGCAATCTACTTACTTATTATAACAAGGTGGCACATGCATTGCACAATGGAGATGAATACGCAGTGATATATTTAAATTTTGCAAGGGCCTTTGATAAACTGTCACACGACAATGGTAATTAAACTGGAAATAAAAGAGTTGGATAACAGATTAGTGCACTGGATTGAAGATATGTGTCTGATAAGTATCAGAAAATTTTGTATGGAGACGACCATATCCAAGGCACTTGTGGTGTACTTCAAGTATCTATTTTCAGAAAGCTTTGAATGGTGATATGCAGTTGTTTGCAGATAATGCAAAGTTGAGAAGAATTATTGAAGGAACTTGAATTGGCTGGTTGAATGGGGGGCAGAAAAAGAGTGGGGATTACCAATCCGATGTTGCAAAATGTACGGTTTTAAAATTTGGGGAGCAGAAATGGTGAATAAGATGAGGGGGGGGGGATTTGGGGGTGATACTGAACAAGGACCTGAAGTTTCTAGCCACATTTCTAAAATTGTAAGGACAGCACAGGGGATTATGGCAATGATGTGCGACGGACACTGACACGTAGAAGTAAGGTGTGAGTGAGCAGAGTGTGTGTGTGTGTGGGGGGGGGTTGAGAGTGGATTTTTTTACATGAGGAGTGGTTGGAATGTACTGTCCACAAATGTTTCCGCACTCACCACACTCAAGTGAGTGCGGAAACAGGGAATGAATATAAATCGGTATAATAAACTGTGTGTGTGTGTGTGTGTGTGTGTGTGTAAGAGAGAGAGAGAGAGAGAGAGAGACAGTGGGACCTCCCATGAAGAATTTTTGGAATTCATGAAGGACAAAACTACTATTAGTGGATGGTAGATGGCTTTGTGAGTAGATAATAAATCTTCGAAGTTGTATGTTTGGATAGAGGACTGAGTTAGTATAGACGATGGGTTGGTTACGCGTAGAGTGCTGTGTGTGTGTGTTCCGCAATGAGTTCTTGGATTCATCGGAAGTGTCACATAATAATAATGAATTTTTTTAGATCAATTTGTTCTTTGAATAAGTAAATACATAAAATACAAGAAAAAACAATGCACGAATGTCGTTTAGAAAATAATGTCTGCACGTGCAGAGCATTTGAAGTGTGAGTGGGCTCGAAACATGACTAGGCTTTTATTTGTTCCTTAATCAGTTTAGTATCCAGCAAAGTTCCACTCAAAGTTGTATTTTTTCATATTATCCTTCACACGATGGAAGTGTCTGTTTTCTTTAAATCTTGTGTCAAAAGGTAGAAGAAGAAGTCGTGGCTATAAAGCTGTGTTTTTAATATTTATATATTCCCATTTTCTACTGATATAATCATTGTTCATTTGAATAAATAAATAAAAATACAGAAAAATAAATTAAATAAATAGTTTATTTATTTATTTAATTGAAGAGTCACCCGTTCTCATATGAGAAACAAAAATATGTCGGTACAAAAGTGGTATTATTAATTTTAATAATCAACTCACTGCACTCAACTGAATTGAGAGAAATTCTCATTTAAAATAATTATTAAAATTAAATTGTTGAATATGAATGAAATAAATCTTCTAACTCCTTTTTTCCCCAAACAAAGTAGGTAGAACACTTAACTATAATAACTTTTGGAAATCGATCAGCAACCGTTCTTCACTCCTTATTTGTCATTAATAATTATTAATGCATGAACTCAATTATAATCGAGTTCATGGCTACCGATTTGAAGACTTGGTGCGAGAGTACGGCAAACAACTGCTGCCATCTAGCGTTCCTCAACAATAATTCGTATTATTATTATCTCAAATAATGTGTCTAGTTTTTTAGAAATATGTGGGTTAAAACCCATGTTTTTGAGAAGAAAAACCCTGTTTGCCTTAGTCAAAGATCACCTAACTCAGGTTGTGGGGGAGGGAGGGGGGTTAAATAAAAAAAAAGTTTCTCTAGTCAGCGATTACTAAAATCGAATCCATTAATGACCTGTCCTATGACAGTCGGACGTCATGAGCCATAAACATTGCCACAGGCTTGACAAGCGCTGCCGATGAATATAAAGCATTATTTTTTTATCTTCCCACCCTTTTTTTTTGTGATTCTCACCAACGAAAGGTAAATTTATAGTCCGTTAGTAAGCTAAGGATTTTATTTCTATTTTCAAAAATTTTCTTGTTATTAGAAAATAATAAGAAAATGTCCCGTTTTCTTGTTATTTCTAATATTAAACTCCATATAAAAAAAAATTAATGTAATCATCTCTGTATCCTACCTTGAGAATCTGGTATCCTTCATCAGCTAAAGCAATGATTGGCATAATTCGCCTATTATTTTTATAGTGGTATTTCTCTGGGATGTTCTCCTTCTTATACACTTTCATATTCGGATGTGCATCCTTCAATTTATCGTACACGGTGTCTATCTTTCCTGTGTGAGGCAGAATAGCAGCAACGGCCCCTTCTTGAGGAACCAGACGAACTTCGCTCGGAAGATCAAGATAATCCGCGAGAACAATAGTGTGTGCGTTGTCGTGGGTCACATTAGCCATGCCATGGTCAGATATCAGTATAAGGTCAGTATTTGTAGACAAGTTTTCAGCACTTAAGGAACGGATGACATAACCCACAAGGTTATCCATTTCGGTGACAGCTTCTTTCACGTTGACACTGAACGCTCCATGATCGTGACCAGCTTGGTCAGGCTGATGAAAATAGCCCATCACTAGATCAAGATCTTCACCTGAGAGCCACCTAATAAGAGTGTCGATTCTTGTCCGGAAAGGGTGGCTGGAATTGTAGGGCACATATTCATTGGCATATAAACCCTTGAGTTCTACTTCAGATCCTGGCCAGAAATACGCCCCAGATTTTAACCCTCGAAGTCTGGCAGTAATCCATATTGGTTCACCGCCATTCCACCACTTGGGATCTCGATTGCTTTTTTTAAAAGTTTCGTTGAATACGGGATCATACATTCTGTTATTGATGATTCCATGACTTTCCTCATATAAACCTGAATGAAAAAAAAAAAATTAATTACTGGTGTAAAAGAGAAACTACACACACACACACACACACACACACACACACACACACACACACACACACACACACACATATATATATATATAGTTATAGTTATAGTTATAGTTATATAGTTATAGATGTTAGGATATATCATTTTGTCACACTTTGAAACTGCATCAACGCCATTTTTGCATGGAGCTATTGCAAACAGTTTTTCAAATTTCTTATAACACTACTTGAATTCGGGGTTCAAAATTGCTGGATTTGTATAAGGCAAATCACCGGCATAAAATTCACACAATTGACGAAAATCTTCCATTACACTTGCTGTTGGAGCATATTTTCCATTTGGTAGAAAAGAAAAAAATATACAGTATTTCAAAATGTTGCAGTGCCGAGTGAAACGTTCATGAAGTTGAGTCGATATTTGGTCAATAAATGGAATGAAATAGTTCTCCTGAAACTCTTCTACAGAATCAACTGGAACATTGGACCTTAATGTTTGCTTTGGTGAAGTCCTTGGCTTTTTAATGGCAATATTAAAATTATTGGCTTTTATACATGCTTCATCGTAAATATCTTTAAATGAAGAATCTGGTGTTTCACGAACAGTATTTAATTGAGCCACAACATCATCAATAAAATTTAGGGAAATTAAGAGGTCAATAAGATTTAATATTTTAGATTCAATAAAATTTGCATTATTTTAGACAATGGTAAGTGCAAGCTAAATAAAGGTATTATAAATCTTAAAAGATATTAATATTATAATACAGGGTGTTTCAAAAAGAATGACCCGATTTCAAATAATTATATTTAATAATGAAAATGTGGTACAGTTACAAAATAAATTACCAAGTATGAAATAAGGCCTAAAGTTTCACTCATCACATTTACAAATGCTCAATGTGCAATTACAATTACAATTTTCGAATCTACAATTTTCAAATCGGACATTCTGTTTTGAAACATCCTGTATTATAAACAACAAGGATGTCCTGTCTTTTAGGGGTATTCAAGAAATGATGTACCTTTTCAATTATGCCAATGCAATTTCTTATTTGTCACAGATACAGCATTTCCAAGTGCCAAATTCAAACTATGTGATGCACAATGAACATATAAAGCTTGTGGATATTATTATTACATAAAACACCTTCAGGTAGTAAAAAAAAAAAAAAGACACATCGAGGAAGGGCACCTACTCCACAGCTCTCTCTCTTCACCAACCACAACTACAATCATCATATACACCAACGCTATCTACTGCCGACCACTACCACTAGTATTTTCACAGACAATCACAAATATCCATGCCCAAGGCGGGATTCGAACCCGCAGCCTTTTGGCTGGAGAGTCGGCTAACCAGGCCGGATATATAGATAAAAAATTAAATTTTGTGGATAAAAATTAAAACAGTTTTAATTTTTATTTAAAAAAATAAATAATATGATATAATTATGTTACTATTTACTTTTAATAAGATGGATGAGCTTCTCGACCTTGAAGAGTTGCTGGATATCTGGCTCAATATTGGTCAGCTTCAGTCGAAGATCGGCACACACACACTAAGACGATTTCTGTATTTTGTTTTTTATTTGAAGGAGTGGTGAAAATCCTTTCTCTCAAAGATAGGTTGTAGAAAACAGCATGATGATTTTCGACTTCTTTAGATAATTCGGGAAATTCACTTCTCACTGAAGGTGAGATCCCGAATCGAGCCAAACCACGATCACGGAATTGCATTTTAAGTCCACTGTCACTTGAAAGCTCAATTAGCTGCTCTTTTTTCGATAACGAAAGGTCGTTCTCGTGACTGCAAGCCTGAAATGGATCGTGAAACCACAGAAATTTCTTATAAAAAGTTATTCGGAAAATGTTTCCAAATTCTGTTTCAAAGTTTTCAGGTGGACACAAACCCTTTCCCAGTGGTTAAATTCTAAACTAATAAGGTTCGGGACCCTATACAAAATAACCAATTGTATTTACCTTTTGAATACTATCCGGGAAAGCTCCAAACCTCCCCGTCCCTTTCGTAATTAGGCGACTGTTGATATTGACTTTATATACACATTCAAAACTGTAAACAATTGTTGAATAATAACACAATAATGTAGGCATAATTACCGTAAAGGGAGAAAAGTCACAAAACAGAAAAATGTTCCTACAAAATAACCAATTGTATTTACCTTTGAATGCGATCCACTGGTCGAGTGTCCAGCAAGTTAGCAAATCTTTCCTTTCGTTAAGCGTATTAATATTATCACATTGCAACTTATGGGAATTTTGTGTTTCTGTGGATTCGTTACAGACCTCTCTCTTCAGAAACTACACACAAACTGTCATTACAAACTCGATTTGCATTATCACTGTCATCCGAGCTATTTTTCCTTTTAAAGAAGGTACCAAT
This sequence comes from Typopeltis vanoorti, assembly GCF_054136105.1. Classification (NCBI taxonomy): domain Eukaryota; kingdom Metazoa; phylum Arthropoda; class Arachnida; order Uropygi; family Thelyphonidae; genus Typopeltis; species Typopeltis vanoorti. Next base: position 155,321,958 of record NC_143549.1, on the reverse strand, counting down.
GTACTTATCCATAATTGAAATACCGTACTTACTCGCATATAACTCTCACCCCTGATTTTACTTTTCGAAAAAAGAAATTAAAAAGTTTCGCATATACCTCTCAAATGAAAACAGCTGAAACACGTTTAGAGCAGGGAGATAGTAACTTGCTCCCCGCGGTAAACAACAAGCACTCCCCAATAGCCACTATATTACAGAGGCAAGAAAATCAAGTACTTTTATTATGTCAGTGAATAAGGTATAAGCAGTCTGTGTAATATATTTCTCAACAAATAGTGCAATTAGAGACAACTAGGATAAAAACGACACTAATTAATAAATCACATGTCCCCTCATATAGAAACTATGCTGTATATATAGACTCAAGCAAAACCATATGTTGCACCGGCAAATATCTAACTAAAAACTATTGTTATTAATTAGATTGTGTGCGTTTTCGCTCGGTAGCAATAAAATTCAACGAAAGTGTTAAAATTCGTAAACGTGTTAAAACCAAGATATATATATATATATATATATATATATATATATATATATATATATATATATATATATATATATATATATATATATATATATATATATATATTCTTATATATATTATTCTTGGTATTCTTAACACACACACTCATATATATATATATATATATATATATATATATATATATATATATATATATATATATATATATTAAGAATACCAAGCAATTTTTTAAACCTGGTTTTACTCCATTTCCCAAGTAAGCAAACAGACAAATAAGTCAAGTTTGCGCCTGCAAGTGATGCAAGTCTAGCTGATCCTACAGGTAGTGCAAGACCAAGGCAACTCGTGGTAAAGGTGGCATGAGCTCTGATCACTAATCTTTATATTTACCCTTAATGCCAAAACTCCAAGAAGGGGATGCATGATGTTTTGTATTAAAGGCAAGAGGCCACTACCCAGACCGGTTTCGACCTTTATTGAGGTCTCATCAGTGGGAGCTAGGCTAGAAATACCAAGATTTAGTAATACAGAGCTCATAAGTATTTTACCAGAACAAGTTGCCATAAGGTGTTTTAACCTTATTAAATAAAAATCTCTGGAGGAGATATACAGGGTGTTCGGGATAAATTTGACATATTTATAATTAATTATATTTTTCCGTAAGTTACATGTATTAACACACACTTCTCTTCATTTAAAAGTTTGGACCCTTCTTCATTCATATACAAGATGTCAGAAAGGATGGATAGCTGGAACCCACCTGAATCATGGAAGAGAATAACTTGTATCATGATGATTCGTGCCCGCCATCAAAATAAGGATATTACGACTGCTGCCCAATGCTCCCTGAATACAGTAAAAACAATCAGGCATGAACTAGAGACTTGCAATGGTGACTACGAGGATGTAGCAAGAAGAAAGATCCCTAGCAGACGATCTGATTGCGTTCGTACAGCAGAATTCCTCGCAAATCTGCAGGAACAGGTGTTGAAGAACCCTGGCATTGGAATTCGGGCTTTGTTCGTGGAGTTGCTAACTGTAGTCAAGCCCTGGATAACAAGGGTAGCCAATGGTAGGCCGTATGTATGGCAGCAGGATTCGGCCCCTTGCCACACCTCTGGGAAAAGTCAAAAATGGTTGTCTGAAAATTTCTACGACTTCACCAGTCCAAATGTTTGGCCTCCAAACTCCCCAGACCTTAACCCCATGGATTATTTTGTATGGGGCGCAGTTGAAAAAGACACCAATCGCACTTCCAGTAATACAAAAGCCCAGTTAATGGATAAAATTAAAACAGTTTTTGCGGCCCTTCCCAGGGAGACTGTAGCATCAGCTTGTTCGAGGTTCCGAAGCAGAATTGAAGCTGTGATCGATGCTAATGGTGGTTATTTTGAGTAAATCTTGTTGATAGTATTGTAATTAACTCTGCCTGTAATGTTTTTTTGTCAATTCATTAAATTTAATAGATACAAAGAAGATTTTCTTTTTCCTTACGAAACTGTCAAATTTATCCCGAACACCCTGTAAATGTAGAAAGTATTTTACCTTGGGTATAATAAATGTTAAGAATACCAAGCAATTTTTTTTAAACCTGGTTTTACTCCATTTCCCAAGTATGAGACCTCAATAAAGGTCGAAACCGGTCTGGGTAGTGGCCTCTTGCCTTTAATACAAAACATCATGCATCCCCTTCTTGGAGTTTTGGCATTAAGGGTAAATATAAAGATTAGTGATCAGAGCTCATGCCACCTTTACCACGAGTTGCCTTGGTCTTGCACTACCTGTAGGATCAGCTAGACTTGCATCACTTGCAGGCGCAAACTTGACTTATTTGTCTGTTTGCTTACTTGGGAAATGGAGTAAAACCAGGTTTAAAAAATTGCTTGGTATTCTTAACATTTATTATACCCAAGGTAAAATACTTTCTACATATATATATATATATATATATATATATATATAGTGAATGCTGTTATGGCAGTTTCCCATATTATTGGAATTTGGTTGAAGAGAGTTAGCATTTCAACTCAAATTTCAATTTGTCAGCTTGCTTTATTTTTCCTTCGCGCAATTTCTTAAAAAAATATATAAATACTGGGGTTAACTCACAACACATTTTGTCCAAGTATTACTTAGCACTTCTGAAGATATATTGAGCCTTGGTTGAAGGAGGAAAATCTTCAACAATAAAAATCAATTAATAACAAGCAATTGGTTGAAATGTGAATAACACATGTTCACTTCAAATCTGACAAAACTGCTAGGGAAGGTGGAAGCAATAAAACTATATTGTTTTTCACTTCACCCTCTTTTATTACTCGTCATTCTGCCGCTGCAAATTAAAATAGCGGCAGCATATTCATGGAATGAACATGCTGCCGCTATTTTTTTTTTAAGTATTCATTTTATTTTAATAATTTTTACTTACTTATTCAATTTTAATTTGTTTTGCTTGGATAATTAAAATATATAGATTTATTTGGTTAATTTAAGCCAGTGGACCACCTGTCCCATCGTCGGGGACCAACTGTGGGCCGCGGACCATAGGTTGAGAAACATTGCTATAGGGCTTTCTCACCTTATTGCGATCCCTAATTCATAAGTAGTATAGGATTAGAAGACATGACACAACATAAATAAAAAATGAATTTTAATTAGGAAAAGTATTTTGGAAATGTTTCTAGTTTTATTTAAGTTTTTCTTTTTTTGGGGGGGAAGGGCCCCTTGGCCCCCTCCCTGGGTGCGCCACTGCTACAGTGCATCCTTTAATGGAGTTAAACAGATAGTTGAAGAGAGTGTTTACATCTTGTGTGCTTCATCATACGACCACGAGATGGCATCACAAGGCGACTTTGAGTCGCATCATCAGTAGCAAATTGGGACAGCGAGTGGAAACAGTCATAAGTAGACGAATGTGTGTTATCCAAATTTCTACAAATAAAGAATATTCCACTGGCAGAAATTTATTGCAATTAGTAGAAGTAAACATTATGTAACAGAAACATGTTTGAATTTGATGTTATCTTTCTTTGCTAACAGCAATATGGATGAGCACTGGCTGTAGGAAGTTGGAAAATCCGCCTAGTATTGCCTTGGTAACTCTCGCATCTCTTCGAACCACTGAAGGCACAGTTGGAAACGTTTGGCAAGCACTTTGCAACTAACGACAAGATGCAGTTTGTTGTTGTTGTTGTTGTTAAAGACAGCGGACACCTATTTTTTCTAAGATAGGATAGATAGACTCCGCGTAAAGGGGAGTTGACAAACGCATGAACATCTTTAGTGACTCTGCAAAAAAAGGATTCTTTCAAAAATCGACTTAGTTGACGTACACACATCTATATTTAGATTAAGGCTTCACTTAGAAGTGCTTATTGTAGTATTTATTGTATTACTTTGTTGTATTGTTATTTCTTCTTCTTATAGGAGTGCTTATTTATTATTATTTTATTATTTATAGGAGTGCTTATATTATTTGTTATATTATAATATTTGTTTACAGTACTATATTGTATTATTTTCATTTCCTGGCATGTACGTATGTAATATCATAATTATCCTCTACATCCCCTAACAGTGGTGAGCTATGGAAATTTTAACAAAGGGCTCGCATCGTCGAGCAAAAAAAAAAAAAAAAAGAGCCGTATTTCACACAAAAACGTTTATTAATACAGCTTGTGTACTCCTTAATCAAAAAGTATAAGGAGACAATCAACCTGTAAAGGTTATCATTTATAAACAAATATTTCATGATCTAAACATGAAAAAGAGAAGAGAATTTCAAAAAAAAAAAACACATGTGGCGTTTATTGATTATGAACAAGTCTTTGACAAAATTAGTAGACAAAAACTGTTCAAAATATTAACCGATTTAAACATACCAAACCAACGTTTACAATCTATTCAAGAAATATATACAGGAAATAAAATAGCAGTTAAATTAGAACACACCTCAGAATGGAAAGATATATCAAGAGGAGTACGACAAGGATGTACTCTCTCACCTCTGCTTTTCAATATATATATATATAAATGAAATATTAACAATCTGGAAACAGCATAACCCATTTGGTATACAAATGACCCCGCAAATGAAGATAGATACACTACTATTTGCAGATGATCAAATAGTATTAGCTACATCAGAAGATAACTTACAAAGATCATTAAAATCATTAAATGATATCTCAAAGCAATATAATATGACAATATCCAAAGAAAAAACAAAAATAATGGCATTCAAAGGAGAAAACCAAATAAGAAGTAAAATAGTGATAGATAATAAAATACTAGAACAAGTAAACACTTTCAGATAGTTGGGATGTGATCTATCATACGAAGAAGAAAAAGACATAGACACTAAAATATCAAACTTTGTCAAAGTAAATGGTATAATAAATAACATATTTAAGCCATCCCTGGTACAAAAACACACTAGAATCAGACTATATAATGTCTTGTCAAAACTCAACTCTACTATACGGAAGCGAAACATGGACCATGAAAAGGAAAGATGAAAAACGAATTCAAACAGCAGAAATGAAGTTCCTCAGAAAAACAGCTGTATATACCAAGTGGGACCACAAAACAAATGAAAAAATCTTACAATCCCTGAAAATAAAACCAATTAATTACTACATAAGACAGTATAAACAAAAATGGCTAGAACATTTAAATCGAATGGACAACAGCAGACTACCAAAAATATTATACAGATACCAAATAAGTGGGAAAAGAAGAATCGGAAGACCAAGAAAGAGATGGCATGAGACCGGAACAGGCCACGTGGCCTAAATTACATGTTAGGAAGAAGAAGAAGAACATGAAATATTTGCACACAATCATCTGTGTTAATTTATCTTACATAAGAAAAACATTATTTAATTATCAAAATATAATAAGAATAAAATCTTTTATAATCGCACATATGAAATAGTCCGCATTTTTTATAAACAAAATAAATTTGTTTTGTTTGCGATAGAAGTTTTTATGACAAACAATCTATAAATAATAAATAAATATTATCTAAACACAATTATATTTCTCTTTTGTTTTTATACTTCAAGTGATAAGCAGCGGTACCCATCAAGGGGCATTATTTTATAGTCCTATTTATTTATATATGATTACCAAAAGTGAATTCTTATTTGTAAAATGGTGGTAACAGTAACTGTAATATATTATTTAAATTCAAAAAAATTATGTTTTTTTTTTTTTTTTTTTTTAATAAAAAAAGTAAACAAGAAGAACAAGAGGCTCGCAGATTTGAGAAAAATTTTAACAAAGGGCTCGGGCGAGCCCCTTATAGCTCACCACTGGGTACATATAAGAAATTTGATAATGATGATATGTATGTTAATAATCCATATCTTGAGGCCTGAAACAAAAATTAGGTATATAAATAAATGAGAAAATAGTATTTATTAGAGATGTTTATATTTAAATATTCCACCTTTGAGGAATGTGACAGCACTCCACACAGGTTTTAGGGTTCTTTGCAGTGAAAATTTAAGTGAATGCGACCAATTAGTTCACGACATGCAAAGTAAATAGTTTAGTAAACAAGAACCATCCATCAACCCATAAAGGAATATACTGTGCAATTTATTCTAGTTTATTGTAACTAGCTTGTCAGTTGCGGTTGTAATTAACTAATGCATGCATTTTGCAACTGCGGTTAATATGGAATTATTCAATAGTACTCATTGGAATGAGATAAATGTAACCTTTTTAAGAATTCTAGAATGCTTAATTAAAATAAGCTATTTTATCATAACTGATCCATATTCTGATCGCAGTCACTGTATCCAGTGACTTTAATAGGCATCAGTATTCCAAGTTAACATATATTCAAAGGAGTTACTTATTTCATGGCCTATTTTATTTATTTCATGAAAGGGTAGAAAATCAAGTATTGGTTGCAATAGAAAAATCAGCTGTTAGTTATAGTACATAATTTGTTTTATTAAGAATGGCTAGACAATCTGAATAATCTGTACATTATGATTATAATATTCCAGGTAAAGGGTGCTGAATTCTAAAGGTTAAAGGTAGGTCATGATCATGCTCATGAGAATGAGTTTTTATACATATTGGAGATACCCTGTAGACTTGAAAAATTTTATTCCACCTGGATTTGAGTGTTGAAATGATGCAGATCTAGTTTGTGCAAATTGAATGTAAAACAAACTCCAGTTTGCATTAGTCAAGTTATCTGTTTCTTGCTGAAAAGCCTGATTATAACTTAAATCCAGAAATTACAAGTTTTTAGTGCCTAATTAGTGCCTCCGTACTCAGTCGGTATAGACAAACCCCTTTATTCGGAAAGACCTCTTTCGACTAAAGGTGAGTTAGCCGGTCTCGTACGAAAGTAGAGGGTTTTCCCACCCGTAAACTCGGATTTGTCGGCCCCGAGAACAAACAAACTGGCCAGTACGCACAAGATATACAGTCATAAAATATCAACACATAATCCCTCATTAGGAGGGCTCAACCTGTCCTAAGGGACAGTAGAGGATAGAGGGGGAACCCCCACACGAATGAAAAGAAATAAAAAAATTGTCTTATTTGAAGAACCCCACTGAGAACAGACGGTCGCTCTTATAATGTATCCATCAAAATTATCATAAGGCTATAATATAAGGCAATTAGTTTCATTCAATTTTAATTCATTTACTTGAAAGCAGGTAAAAGAATTAAACATCCAAAATAAATAACAACATTAGATGGCTTCATCGTGAGGATCCTGATGCTAAAATAATATTAATTCAATATTGCAATTAATGAAAATGTAAAATATAAAAAATGTAAAAATAAAAAGATAAAATTAAAAAAAAAGTAAAATAAAAATAAATAATAATAAAAACCTTGGCACCTTCCTTCCAACTGTATTAATGAACTGTGGGTTTACAACCTTTCGTGGGTGAAAATAATAAAATTAAAAAAAAAAAACCACGCCATTTCAATAGCAATGAAGCTACTTGAAACAGGAATGATAATACGCTGGTATGCATTCTCGTCATGCGTACTGCGTCTCCCCAAAACAAAAGTTTTATTCATATCGGGTTAGTGCCATTAAGCTATAAAAGGTGTTACTGCATAGTTTTAACCAAAATCGGTCACTGGACTTAATGAAACTCACACATTCGCCTTCTCTGGGTCACCTTTCAACACAACGCTTTTTTTGTAATAAAAATCGGTCACTGGACTTTATCAAGTTCAGACAGAGAACGCGAAGCCTTCTCTGTGTCACTTTTCAACACAACGCGTCTTCACAATTTCACATGTGCTGTGCACCTTGCATCAGTATATCATTGGCACATCTCATGCGTTTGCTGGAAGTGCCCATTCATTCTACTGAGCCCGTTGTTTAAAGTGGAGAACACGTCACAGTGTGTCTTTGTTTTGCGTAGTCTGTACGCAGAAAGAGAACCCTTTGAACCCACATTAAGAAACTCTTTGTTTCGTAGCCCTAAGAAGTACCCGCTTGGGAAATGCTAAGAATAAGGCTGAAAAGGGAGTGCACCTTAAACCAAACTTGCCTATCAACAATTTGGTTTAGGGTTAGGAATTTAAATTAAATTCTTAACCTTATTGGAATGTAAAAAATATTTAATTTAAAGGCAAACTAGGAAATCCTTATTTATTGTTTTTTTTTTATTTAAAAGATGATGATTAAATAGACATAGCTTTATGGTTAATAAAATGATCACCAAAATTACGATTCCCCATATCCACCATTTATTTCTAACATCAAGAATGACCACAGTGGCTGTAATCAGTCAGCTGTTAATGAAAGAACTGAAAAACATGTTAAACCGTGTGATCTTTCATAAGAGGGACTTTCCTTTCCAAGCACTGTTGAGAATAAGTGAGGCGAGTGAGGAGAAGTCGACCTTGGGGGGTAAACGATGTACTACTGTTCCTAAATTATCCGCGGTGAATACTACGTAACCTGCAACAGGATACAGAAAAGTGGCACTTGACTTTTGCTGTTGTTGTTAATTGACGAGTTACGCCTAAAGACAATTTTACACGCATCTGCATTATCATAATATTAAATCATTGTTCACTTTTATGTTGCTATTATTCATTTAATAAAAGAGAATGTTTCCGATGGATTTTTAGTCAAGCCGAGGCGATGTGATGAGAGAGATTATTTCCATTACACTCCAACAAATACCATTACAGAGCTTTTATATGTGACATGTTTACAAACGTTTAGGCTACAATCGCTGATGGCTTTATATGATCCCAACAGATACTAAATGCTTCTTTAAAACCCATCAGAACATTTTGGTTTCAACCATTTCAAACGAATTCCAGTGAACATTTACAATTCCTATAGTTCTAAAAGAAGACATGAACAGTTACGTGGAACATCTACGATAGAAATACTCGCGCATTCATTTCCATATTCAATTAGCATTACTGAAGCAATTTCTACAGTTGAAGTAACTAAAAGAAAACCAAAAGATACGACCTAGTTAAATGCATAATCAGATCTCAGCTTTCCCTGTAACAACCCAAAATTTCTTATTTGTTAACACGTTTAAAAGGTGAAAATCCATTTTGTACAATTAAACTCAACGTATTTATCGTTGAATTTAACTCCACAAAGCGGAAACTCCGCTGAGGTAAACTAAAACAATTAACAAGATTTCGATTAACATTTCCAACATGAATGTTCACATGCAGAACATGCTGCTAACTAAAGGTGTTGTCCGCGATTTTGTATCATTTGAACTGCAAACGATTACCTTTACATTTCTCTTGTAGTTCCGCTTCGTCGCCTTCTTCTACGACTGTCAGCAGTTATAGTTCTCACTGGGTACAGAGAAAACCAACAAAAGTTGTCATTTGATATTTTAAGAATGTGGGCGACAAACACATACGACATTTCTTAACGATCTCCAGCTGCGAATGTTCTCCAAGTTCTCACGGTTTCTTGATGAGTTTCGCTCGTAAAATCCACACTACAATAACTGACATCGTCGTATAATGAAATCCATATTCACCAATAACCAAATGGTTACTTGGTTGCTTACTGATGCGTAAAATGTTTTCTCCAGAAATAAATTTGCATTACTGTTTCATTTTTACATGAGAGTGCTCAAGGAAATGTCTTTTGGAATGCTATTTTAAATCGCCCCTCACAGGCTTAAAATAACTGCTAGACATGGATGCAGACAGTTTGTTTAAGATGTCAAGGACAATTCTTAATTTTTTTTTACTCTCTGAAATAGTATACGAAACAATAATTCATTTGCTCCTTACACACGTGTATGCGTATAAGGGGAAAATGAATTTATTGTTTCATATCACCTGTATTCAACTGTTACGATGAAATACTGCTTTCAATTATCCTTACATTGGTTTTTATGTTATTAACAAACCTGGAATGTTCCATAACTTCAAAAAGCAGGGGTGTCCGGATAATTATTGGTTGATAATGTATGCTTTATATGGTAGCAAAGACTACTGATATTCCGTAGGAGTCTCTATGAAAGGGCGGAAGAATAATGGAACATGTGCACTATTGTTGAAAAAGATATGAACGGGATTCTCATCATGGCATTAGGAATCTTGATCAGGACTGTTTTTCTATAAGGTGGGATGGGCATAAGGAGACAGAAAAGTGTTTCTCTTGCAAAGAAACAGAAGGAAACGTTTGAAGGGATATAGTGGAATTGAGTGGACTGTAAAGTGGCCTCCCACAATGAGTACAGGAATTTTATGAAGGTAGGTGTAATAATAATACTAAGAAGAGGAAAATTAAAAAAATAATAATTAATGTTGATAACATTAATGTAAACAAGTTAACAGGGATAATATCCCATTGTTATTTCGGATTCCTTGCGAAACTATTAACACTGTAAGTTGCATTTTTACAAGATAATAACGATGACTTGCAATTGTTCTTCGTCATGTATATTTTACTGATGTTTTGGTGAATTTTTCCTGGAATCAGTAGAGGATATCAAACACAAATTCCTCGTCGTCAGTAGACCAGATCTAATACGAATTTCCCATTCCGATAGAAAAGTAGTCATTTTAAGAAATGCTAACTGCTTTTCTTGTACTTTAAAATGAGAAAGGCAGTTAGCAGATTAGGATGAGAGTTTTTTTTTTTCTCTTCATAGAATAAACAACATAATTTGTTGATATTTTAAAACTTCACCTTACAATTCATCATGGGTTTCAGCGAAATCGTTGACTCGGTCGAATTCCGTGTAGGACTCGAAGAAACTTTATCAGGGATTATTTAAATTAAGGAATATTACATCCCATATTGTTTCACACCCGAAAAAGAAACTCAAAGAGTTTCATGCCGAATATAGAAATTATATATAAAGTTCGGCGAATCCAAGCGTAAGCAAATACCTGGATAGTGCAACACATAACCCAATTGGTAGTGCAACACTGAGGCAACTCATAATAAGGGTTGAGCAAGCTCCGATCACTATTCTTGGTATTTACCCATAATGTGAAACCCAGCTCCTAGGAGCTGTATTACAGTTCTACATTATGAGAGAAGGTCACTACCCAGACCTGTTTCAACTTTTATTGAGGTCTCATCAGTGAGTAGCTAGACCTAGATAATACCAAGTTTGTGGCGAACAGAGCTTACATACCCTACTATAAGAATTGCCAAGAAGGTATCCTAATACCTTCTTGGCAATTACTAAATATATGAAGAGCCAAATGCTTCAATTCGGCGACGTAAAATTATTTAAATAAAGGGATATTACAATTTTAATTTAAATAATTTTACGTCGCCGAATTGAAGCCTTTGGCTCTTCATATATTTAGTACTTTATCAGGGATTTTCAATCAAAGGTAAGTAATCCGGTCTCATACGGAGGTGGAGGGTTTTCTCCCGGAAAAGAGACAGGCTATCTAGGTGAACACGTATATCTACAGACAAAAATATTTATATAAAAAATACTTCTGTTATTATTCCCTAGTAAAACTAGCAACGCTTCGCCACCAACTATTAGATGAAGAAGAAAAGAACAGAGAACGATGTCGCCACCTGTTGATCAGACACTAAATATCCAGTGCAATGCATGTCATCATACCTGGCATCAATTTGGTCAACTTTTGAGGTCAACTTCATTTACTTATTTCACTCCCCCTGAAAAATAAATAAAGATAGACACATTTTCTAATTGCACATTGACCAGAAACGAAACGCAACGAATTGAAAGTGACAACAAGTGTCATTTAATAGAATATTAATTACACCTTAAGAGTCAATCGATTGCTAAATCAGTAAACGATTACATTGCCAAGTTGTTCAACCATCAAATTAAAACCCTACGCGGTGGATGATGTCATTCCCAGAACCTTATTTCATATTTCTGTTGTCCTGGTAACCGAGAATCGTTAGCTGACAAGGAGACACTCTGAGATCATCACCGATAAATGGAAATTTTGATTACAACACTTGAAAACTGTAATTACGAGTTAAAAGGACCTTAGAGTGGTTGTAAAGCATTCATTACCATATGAGACTATGTGCTTATTAGTTTATAGTTTAATGGAAAATAAATATTCAGGGAACTAAGTCGGTGCGTGTTATTAATGAATTAAAATGTTGATCCGGTACTAAGTTCACAGAAACGAGAAAGGAATAAACATTACTGTTTGAGATATACATCAAGGACCACGTCACGTTCTTAAAACAGAGAAGTGATTAAAATAAGCTTTCTGTGAGAACCAGCCTCTTCAAACACTTCTATTAAATAAAAATAGCCTCCAGTTCTCTAGTGTTTCGCAAACAGCGATATTACAAGGTCAAGATAATTTCTACGAAAGATTTTACTTTGGAATGTAAACTTTCCAGTTTTTACAAGAGAAAACACAGCCACGCGTGACTTTTTGTTTGAGATCCATTCTACCTAATTTAAAACAGACACTAAAATTTCCCTGTGAGAATATTTAAATATGCAGGGGGTTATCAAAAGAATGGAAACACCTACAAGTTATTTTGGGGAAGAATTTTTTATTAATAAGCTATAGACCACCTCAGACTTTTAGAATGCATCCAATTCGACTGGAATAGACTGATAAAAGTCATGTACATAAGATAATAGAATTTGGGCTCATTCTTCCTGCAAAATATGTCCCAACTGTGCCAGTGATATTGCAGGCACAAAATGTGATCGAACCTTGGAGAACCGATTGGAGACAACGCCTTGTCCGTTTCCATACCTTGTCATAATCTTCGATACTGCGGCGCGTGATACACCTACGATTGATGCCGTTTTGGTTACGGCAGCTCCTGCAAGTATCATACCTTTTTTGAAGGTCACTAAGATTATGACATTTTTCATACTAACTGCACAATAGCCAATTTAACATCGGTTATGGCACTGCTACGTGATAGCTGATATCATACTGCACCGTCACATCGCAGATGACGTTGACTCTGGGAGTGTTGTTGTGCAGTTAGTGTGCAAAATGTCAGCGACCTCCAAAAAAGTATCATCATTGGAGTGCTGTTTGCAAGAGCTGCGTAACCAAAACGGCGGATAGATTTCTGCCGTTTTGGTCAAAACAGAACAAATAAAATTGATGTTATGTTTTGTGTTGTACTGTACTTCAGACAAAATAAATGGTACGAAATACAAAATACGCACGTAAAATGGTACGGGGAAAAAAAATTTTGTTTTTAGTATCATTTTATTTACAATGAAGAATGTTATTATAGCATTCTGAATTAATCTGTACTCATATGACTATTGCTAACAGAAATACACAGATAATAAAGTTCAGATAATAACACAGATAATGATGTTCAGATAATAAAGAGATATTTCCCAGTGGAGATTCTGTTATATTTCGAATTTTATTTCATTTATGGAAAATGAATAAATAATATCGTGTGTTTCTAAATTAAACAGAATGTGAAACTTGTTTATTCCCGCGTATTATAATTATTCTTACATAAGTAACCGATCAGGAAAATTTTGATTTCTTTCTTTTAGAATCTAGAATATTTCTTTTAGATTTTATTTCTCTACAAAGAAAACTATGGAAGCGGACAACAAATAAATTCAACCATTCTGAATATTTCTTAGTTATTTAGATTGACTATTTGACTATTACTATTCTGCTAGAATAAAAATCGCGAAATATCGGAATCATGAAATTACTTTCCATGGCAAAACTTTTATCAAGATTTGTCTGGTAATAGAAAATTTGAATCCAAGTCTTTTCCATGCAAGGGCAGATTCTCGCGGAGTTTTCCCCAGTGCATTATGAAAGCGCTGTTATTCTGATAATGCAAACCACGAATAACAGCCTTCTCCGTAGCGATAGATAGGATTAGAGCAGAGTAAGCCATAGATTAACAGATTATTATTCAATCTGGGCAATATTTAACACAAATTAAACAACCCCATAGCCTATATTTTATTTATTTATTTATTCTCAACATGTTTTAGGCAAAAACAATTACGCAAATTAATATTAATTAAATGAGTTTTCAGAACTTTTATGCTATCATACAATATACAAAGTTTTCCGTTGTTGATTAAAAATTCGATGCGAATAAGGAGGTTTTTGAGAAAAACATTTCACAATGAAAACTCTTTCGAAGTCGGAAAGTTTATGATAGTTTTCCGACCTGACTTTTTTAAGCTGGGAAAAGTATAAATAATAATAGCATTTCAATTACAAATAAATATTAATTCATCATTCATAGTCGATAACAGTTTTTCTAAGCATTTTTCACGCAAACATTTTTCCAATCTAAATCAAGAAAAACAAATTCTAATCTAAATCAAGTTAATTTTTTTTTCTAAAAATCAAGAAAATAATTTTCTAAGCTATAAACAATCAACATAATGTATGAGGATCGTGTGCGCTATCGCGTAAAAATAATACTACCTTCATCATAATAGTTATTCACCAAAACTTCTACAATCAAAAACACTCACTAACTTATTGGAATCTGCAACGTATAGTATGTTTTATATCCTTTTCTCAATTCTTCTGATTGCTTTCGCTTGGAAAATGTTTCCTAGTGTTTTTTCTATTTAACAGACTAATAATTGACGAAATAATCAGTGATTAATTAATTTAATTAATTAAATGATATTAATTGATTTAAATTGAATTAGCGACTAATAAACGGCTTAATGATTTTATAATCATCGTGTTAATAATATATGTGATGCATTAATAAATGTCTGATAACTGCCCTATTAAGTAATTGATTAATTGATAAGTGACACACTAATAGCAGTGACATTAATATTACTATTTTTCAATTGATAATTCAAATGTTTAATGCTTGAATATTTTCTCAAGTTATTTGCTTTTAAAGTATACCTTGTGGATTTAACATTTTATAAAACAGCAAGTTTTAAGTCTAGCTTCAAAAAAATTAATATAAAATAAATAATATCTGCTTATTTTTCTTTCATTTCTTTCTTTTGATTTTATGAAGTCCGATTTTGATGATAGTTAGTATTTGAAATCTCTTCTAAAATTCTTTCACCGTCTACGGGTGTGACCATCTTTATTATAAATTTGCATTCCAACCTTTAGTTTATTACTTATTTGGGTCTCTTAATGTCCATTTGTCTTTTCCAGCCTAGTAAGCCAGTTGAATAGCGTCTCTGCTCGCCAGCTCACAGGCTGTGAGCCCGAATTCCAAAAGTGCCAGATGTTTGTGAAAGTCTTTAGGTGGTTGCGATTTTCTGTCTGTGGGTCTCTGATAAACTGCATGATCTGTAATTGGCTTGAAATGCAGTACCATGCTTGATCTCTAGAGTAGGACTTTCGGATTACGTAACCCTTTCCCGAACCACTGTAAGAAGTAATAAATATTTTATGGGATTCAAGCTTTTTTGTTGGCGAGATTTACATTAAAAGGTTTCGCTTCATCTCTACCTGGGTGGATTTTAATGAAATTTGTTATATGGGATTTATTTTTCAAATTTATTGAAACATTTCAGTTTCAGTTTAAAATTGAATATTTAAACTCTCATTGTCTGTAATAAAATGATAGAACCACTCTGGCTACATGGGTTTTAATTGATTTTTTTATGTAACATCCCCGCCCACGAAAGGTTGTAGATCTATAGTATATTAGTACTATGGATTGGGACAAAGACTTTTCTCTTTTTACATAATCCTGCAAAAATTTGCTCTAGAAAGAAACAAGGAACTTTTCCAGGCCTTTACTAACTGGGATAATGATCTCACACCAGGCGATGAAATTCATCTCTCACTTCAAGACAATCATCACAGACATCTATGCCCACTGCGAGATTCGAACACATAATCTGTTGGTTAGAGAGTGGATACGGTAACAAAAATTTCGTCTTGCATCATCAAACAAAAATCAGTGGCACATTTCAAATTTTGTTAAAATATACCACTGTGTAATACAACTAGAGAAGAAGCGCATTTTATGCGGCTGTCTTGGATCAATTTCCATTTCTGTTTATTCTCAGGCTGCGTGCTTGAATTCGCTGTGACATGGATGTTTTTGAAACTCTTTAAGCGGTAGATAATTTTCATCATTCGGTGTGACGCCTCTATATTAAGCAGCGGGGAATCTAAGTGGGGACAACCAGTTTACAACCAGAGAATGACCAAGATGTAGGTGAATTGCAGCTTTCAAAGCGCCACAGAAGACAGAAATGTCAGATGGAATCATACTGAAGACATGACAAATAACGAATTAATTTAGACGAAAACTATTTACAAAAAAAGTAGTACTAACTCGTACTTAATCATGTGCTATCATAGCATTCAATACAATCCTTGAGGATACATATCAGGAATTTGACGATGATGATGATCTATTCTCATAATAGAGTAAGCAGACACGGTTGGAAATTTCCTATTCCTATCTGTGGTCCTAATAGGCACTTACGCGCCCACGACCTTTCCAAGTCGTGGGCGCGTAGTATTCTTGGACTTCGCAAGCGTAACTCGAGGATAAGGCGGTTAGCCTTATGCCTCCAGGTGTGTCCTATGTCTATAGATGCGTGTGTTCAAGGGTCCGGTTTGTGTTCTGGGGACGAAAAACCAGAATTTTGGGCTAAAAAATCACCTACCTCCGTATGAAACCGACTAAAGGTTTCTCACGTCACTGACGATAATCAAACCCAGGTCTTTCCGACCAAAGGGCTTCGTCTATACCGACTGAGCTACGGAGGCTCCTATGGTTGGGAATAATCCTTCTTTAGCACCTTAATCGGATTTTTTGTTATGGCGAGTGTTATTATCAAGATTTTTTTATCTTACTAAAATTTTGAAGATCATATTTCCTTTTAAGAATTGTCAATCATAATTGTACCTTTTTGTTTTTAGACGCAATTAGGATATAAGCCCTAATAATAATAATAATAATAATAATAATAATAATAATAATAATAATAATAATAATAATACTTATTATTATTATTATTATTATTATTATTATTATTATTATTATTATTATTATTATTATTACGAAACACATCCAGAAAGTCCAAAGACTCATCGAGGGAGGATTTAGTTGGAAAGATATCCGAAATTCAGTCAAGAGGAAGTTTTTCTAGTTCTTTCCAAGCCATGCGCTTGGAAAAGAGTCCATTTATTTCTTTGCTCACACCGACAAGAGTGTTTTCTTTTCCCCTTGACTAACTCATGATTAATGTTTTTATGTTTGACTACTGCGCATAGTCGACAAACTTAACACACACACACACACACACACACACACAGAAAAGACGCTGAGTCTAATTCGATTAATTTCAATTCAAATAATAAAAAACTTTGCCATAATTATGCCGTTGCAGATCTCATTATTATGTTAGAAGCACAACTCGTGAATTGGCGATCTCTCTGAAGAATTTAAATCAAAGGCGACATTCAGCATGACGATAACAGGTAAGTAGTTTGACAACACGTTGCTATCACAGCAGTTGATTATTTGCACAACGTCACTTACACACAAGTGTCAAAGAGATAATTAAAGGGTTCAAATAAATCTAAGGTGAGAAGTTTTTATTATCACTTATACAAATACTTTTATTTTTCACCTTCCTGGAATGAAGGTCAAGAATTGTGTGTGGGCAGCATAACTAGTAAAAATTATTATTAAGGAAGTTAAATAATTACACGAAATTAATTCACAAACTTGGTGAGATTCAAAATGTATGCAAAGGTATCCTAACTGATAAAAGAAGTGTTTTTGTTTCTTGGGCATGAAAAAAAAAAAACAGAGTAACATTCATTAAATGAGTTATGTTTGGGTGTTCTTCTTGAATATTTACCTGTTTAGAAAACCAGCCAGAAAAAATCTGGTTTCAGAGTAAAAAAAAAAAAAAAACCACCGCTGTATAATGCCGGTTAACTTGCGTTCAATGAAAAATCCGTTATCAAGATTCTTTGTATCGTACAATGGATTCGAACAAGAGCATCGCCCGATGCAGAATGAGCTCATCACAACCAATAGATGGAATATAACTTATTTGGAATCCGATGTTGATTTTATGGGCATTACTTCCTTTCAGAACAGCTCTTCTGCAGAAACTATGACATTCAGAATAAGTTTTTTTTTTTTTTAGACGCAATGTCTTCAATGTCAGGAGAAGACATACAACTATCGTAAAGGAATTATAGCTAGGGCCGGCCCTACCATACATGCATCGCTTGGGGCGACAAAATATTGGGGGACGCAGACTGATTCGAAAATATTTGGAATATCAATAATTTTACTGGCTAGGACGCCCCAGAGGCTCGGCGCTTGGGGCGCAAAAATACCTTCGTCTGGGCCTCATTATAGCAGTGTAAGTTATATTGCCTTTACAACTACTTCGATTTCCGATTGACTTCGAGGTATTGTACTTTGTATCTGTAAGACTAGTGTTTGCAAAAAAAAAAAAAATATATATATATATATATATCTTTGTCAATAATACTACGAAGCCTTTTGATGGACTGGAAATCGTTGGTTTAACAGTAAAGTTTTAGATAGAAAAATTTTCCATGTATGCACTTTCAATATCCTTCAATATTTTAGTTCCATTAATTTGAGCATATTCTATTTAAATTTAAATAGCTATAAAACTATTTTGATGATCCAAAGAAAATATTGTTGCTGCCATCACGTGTGATGAATGACAATAAAGAACAATGTTTTGTTTAGAGTTACAGAGTTATTCATTTTTTGTCAGTTTCAACTCACGACCTCATTTCCGTCTAAACTGTGATGTGAATGATAACAGCTACAAGTGGAGAAGGCGCTCCGTTATCCTCTTTCACTAGGAGCCACCTGGCTCCTGTTATCTGACACCCTATCAGGTCAGTGTGATGCAGTCCATAATCAGAACATGGCTGAAGCCTAATGGTTTTGTTTTGTTATTTATTTAGTTTCAACAGAATTTCTTACTGGATGATCATTTAAGATCTTGCAGATGAAAAAATAGGCTTCATTATGCAATTATTTTCAGTGCATTAATAAAAAAAAATTAATAAAAGCAAACCAACTTTTGCTAACAGTTAATGATTTAAGGTATTGTAAAGATATTGGATAAATCAGTGGTATTCTGTCAGCTTAGTTTTCCATAAAAGAAAGTAAAGTAAGGAATCAATTCCACAAACTGGAATCGCCTTTATACGTGGCTTAAAATTATATGATCACACAATACCACTTACTGAAAAGAGAGAGAGAGAGAGAGAGAGAGAGAGAGAGAGAGACGTAATTTTAAGGAGACTTCTGGGGGTTGTCATACATTCATACCTGCTGAGTCCATTCAAAAACAACCGGACATAAATATTATAAGAAAAAATTAGCTTTTACAACTGAGAGTTCCAAAGATTCGAAATAAAAAATTAAAGTATAAGACATACAGACTTGGATAAGTCTTTCATGAAAGGTGTCCGTTTGAAAATAGAATAAGTTATTATTTTGATTAACACCTCAACGGAGTTTCAGGATTCATCGAGTGAGTCCACTCTACATTACCCATAAACGTATTTTTGTCTACTAAATCGCATGTGTTCGCTTATCGATTTGCCTATTTTGCTCCAATTAAAATCAGAATTTTCAAGACAAGGAAACCCTGCTACTTCCCTTCCATATGAGACTGACTAACTCATCTTCAAAGAGTTCATACAATGATGATGCCTCTCATAGACAAGACAATACAAAAACGCAAATTTTTATATTGTGTATGTGACAATTGAACTGGTCCTGCCTATTCCAAATTCTAAAGAGAATTATTTTCTCTGCACTGCACGTTTATGTACTGTACATGTCTCGATCTATATTTTCACATATTAAGAACTTATCAATACAAAAAAAAAACAACCTTTTACTACATTTCCTTAGCAACAACAGGTGTGTACTTACTTTTTTATGCGGAAGGTCCACGTTTCCAAGTAGGTTATTATCTTAAGAAATTTATTGCTTTCCTCCACTCAGTATTACATTAGTTATTTATTGACTGTGGAGATCAGATTTTCACCGAACTTTCCCTTTCGCAAGGCATACAGACTTAGAATATAAAACTAAACATGATATAATGAAATGTGCAAATATGACGTTTTATCATGTTTACCTTTAAAGTGAGGGATAAGACGGAGTCTTATCCCTCACTTTAAAGTATAATACAATAATATAATACACTTTTCAGTGTACTATATTATTATTACTATCAATGCGAATCTCACCGATGAAAGGCAATAAACGTATACATTAGCACCGTGACTGGGCTACGAGTTACGTAATTTGGAAAAACATAGTGCTTTTTCAAACCACTTCTGACCTCTATTAAGCAGACTGGTGGTCTTATATTGCGCGAAGAACATTTCCAATCACTCTAAACTTCCACAAACATTCATGCCATCATGAGATTCGAACCCAGAATTTGTTGGTTAGAGAACGACATGTTCTCTACTTGGCCAATCAGAATGACGTAGTACGTATGGTTTATCGAGTACACTTAAAAGAGAAGAAAAGAGGAGAGACAAAGAGAGAGAGAGAGAGAGAGTCAAATAAGCAGTTCACATTCGTCATCTATTATGAAATAGTGAGCAGGATGAAAGATTCCTACGAAGTAGAAAGAGTTCCTTTTAACCCAAACATTGCAAAATCAGCGAGCAGCTGATCCCCGCCTGATAGATGATCTGGAGACTGCTGATGATTTTGAAGGCATGTCGCAGACAGCTGCCACTATCTCGTGATCTTAAGTCCCAACTCGCGTTGTCGTCTGAAATCGTGCGAGTTCTGTCGTCGATGTTTCTGAGTTGCGCGATTAAAAACCAGGGTTTCTAGGAGATAAAACTTACTTGGTTACACCGAAGATCAACTCAAATTTAATCTCTTTCATGGAACCAACGACCCTCATCGTGAAACCTGAAACTTTGTCGCAAGGCTATCATCATCATCATCATCATCAGTTGCATCAGTCTTGGGACTGGTAGCTCAGCAGCAATTTCCTCCATTCCGCTCTGTCATTGGCTTTTTTCTTAACCTCCTGGTAACTCCTCAAACCCGTGCTGTCTTTGACTTGGTCAAGAGAGCTTTTCCTTGGTCTGCCTCGTCTTCTTTCCCCCTCTATTTTGCCTTCAGTTATTCTTGTCACAAGTCCATCATGTCGAAGTATATGTCCAAACCACCTATCCCTTCTAATTTTGATCGATTTTATTCGAGGTCTTCGCAAGGCTATATAGGCCTGTAAATTGAATGACGAAGAAAACAAACTAACATTGAGATAAAGTTACCTACACAAATTAAGTACAAGAAAGGCATTCCGTCTATGTTTCTAATTCGCTAACTCGTTTTGATGGAGACGAGTTAGCAAAGCAGAACACTTGATGAACACAAAATAGAGCACTAATGAAGTCCTTCTTCTTCCAAAATGCATGACGCGAAAATAAAATGAGAAATAACATCAATGTGGATCTCAAAGTAATACTTTGATAATTTGATAGACGAGGAAAATTTCTATTTATCTTTCAATAAGCAGCGCTCGAAATAAAGGTTGTTAGCAGAAAATTTAGTGTTTAAAAGCAGCATTGAATAAGCTATTGTATTCCTTTTTTTAAAATCCTTTAATGATGATGCCAGAGGACTTTTATAATTACACACACCCGTGTGTAATTATAAAAGTCACGCACACACACACACACACACACACACGCACGCACGCACGCACGCACGCACGCACGCACGCACGCACACACACAGAGAGAGAGAGAGAGAAAGAACAGTTCCAACATTCAAATTCCATCATGCCAATGAAACTCTCAAGTCAAAAAGTACTAAAGGCGAATATACAACCTTTGTGCTTTGAGACTAAAAGGTTTGAAATTCGACGATATCGTATATTAGGCATTGGTCACTACTAGGGTTTCTAAGCTTCAGTATGAGATTCCTGGTTATAGAATTACTTGAAAAGCAAAATCTCAAAAGATCGGTACTCTACGGTCACCCTTAATTGCATTGGTTTCGGCTATATCGGATTGTTTCTCACTCCCAACAGTTTCACTGTACTCTTATACAAAAAAAAAAAAAAAAAAAAAAAAAAAAAAAAAAAAAAAAAAAATCAGTTAAACCGGAATCTTCTTTTAAGATGAATATCTGTACCATTCGTGAACTCGGACTGCTGATGATTTTGAAGGCATGTCGCAGACAGCTGCTACTATACCACCTGACTTAACTTAACTTCCGCTAAAACTTTTGCTTTGGTTTGACATGACTATGTATATAGACGACTGTTAAGGTTTATTTGTAAAGCTTAAAAACTGGATGTCATCTAATAACTTATTACATTTTATATTTTTCATCATGTGGTTCTTGTAGAATAAATATCGAGAATATTACGAAACAGGTGGAACTAGAAATGATACGGATGTTTAATGAGCTTTCCGAAGAATAAAACAGTGTAGTATATAATGTGAAAAAAACGACTGATATTAATAATATTTTATAAAGAACTAGAACTTTTCCTCCAGACCTATGAAACTAATCATCTTAACAAGTGTTCAAATAGGATTGGGTGTGAATGAATCATCCCACACAATACTCAAATGCTAACGGATTTGACAATAATACAACAAATCAAATTGATACAACAGGTGCCTTTTTTTTCAACTTCCTCTTCCTCGTCTGAAGAAAATTATCTGAAAATGTAATGTTAAATTCCGCAGTTAACTTTTTTTTATAATTTGGAATTTCACTTTTTCAGTTTTCTCTATTTGGATGTTTTCAATTTTTTTCTTACATTACAATTTAACTTGGTACAGAAGTTTTAAATATCTATTATAATTTTACAATTGCAATCCAAATCGAAGGCGTTAATCTCAGCTGTTTACTTTATGTAGATGATGTTATACTCCCAAATAAATCCATCACAAGTCTGCAAGATTCCCTGACTGAATTGAATAACTGTTGTGATAAATATGGTATGAAAATCAGCGATTAAAAGAAAACGACAATGAAAATAGGCAGGAACATGGAAAATATAAACTATATCTTGAATGGAGAACCTATGGACCGAGTAAAATCTTTCAGCTATTTAGGCACAATTTTCAATGAAGATGGCAAATTAAATATGAAAATGGACAACAGGACTAGTGGTATGATAGGAAGTCAAGTGAATAATTTATATGGAATAAGACAGAAATTAGCCAAGACACTAAATTAGCTGTAAAGAAGACAGCGTTCAAACCAATTTTACTTATGGATCTGATAGTTGGGTTAGAAATAAAACACTTGATCAAAGATTAGAGACCGCAGATATGAGATTCCTGAGAAAGATCAGGGGTGTGAACAGATGGCATCAATGGCAATATCATATTAAAAACGAGGATATTAGGAAAGAACTTGACATTGTCAGCATCCAGGAATACGTTAGCAGAGCTAATCTCAGGTGGTATGGTCACTTAAACAGAATGGGCGAGGAAAGATCAGCAAAACAAGTTCTTTGCCAGGATAGATAAAGACCCAGAGGAAGACCAAGAGCAGCTAGGTGGCTTGATACAGTAAAAGTGCAAGACAGAAATGTAACATTATTTAAATTAAGGGGATATTAAATCCCAAATTTAAAAATCCCCTTAATTTAAATAATGTTTATATCGCCGAAATGAAGCCTATTGGCTCTTCATATTTAAGTAGAAATGTAAGATTTAATAACATTGAAGTCTTAACAGATAAATCTAGAGGAAATTTGAAAGGAAGTTAGTAATGATGCATCTTTTTCATTTATTACTATCATGATATCCTGTACATCCCCTGAGAATACATATCAGAATTTGCTGATATTGTTTTACATAAAATGGCGGAAATGACCATTGCATCCATAGCGCTAGGATGCCAGAAGAAAAGGGTTCTAATTTCGATTCTAGTCGATGACTAGAGAAACTTTTTCTAACCTTTTCTTTGACCTGTTCCTGAGTTAGGCGTTTCTGACATGGACCAGTAAGATTTTTTTTCGCCAGGAAACTCCGGTTTTTCTTCCCGTAAACTCAAGAAAATGGACCGTAAAACCCACACTATTTGAAACAATTGTATATTGCGTTTGGATTAGGTATCACGAGATAGCAGCACTTGTCTGCTGTACCCTGTTCACCAGATGCCGTTTGAAATTAGTAATAGCCTTGAGCCAACTATCTATAATTGATTAACAGTGGAGTCTGACTGCCTCTCAGTCTAGAAAAGTTAATAGGGTTAAATAAGCATCGCCTACTCCCTAATGGGAATTAAAGACGCTAGCGGAAATAAGGCTTTGATTACTTTTGAAAAAGTTAAAATCGCAAAATTTTTTGCGTACTTCATATTAAATACAAATGGATAATTTATTATCCTTCGTTCCAATAAACAACTTGTATTACAAGATTACACACGCAATTTATAGAGAAAAAATACTGTTGGTGGTGGTGGTGGTGGTGGTGGGCGGAAGATAGCGTTGATGGTAGTAGTGTCGTTGTGTGTAGGTGTCACGTAATAGGTGGAGAATTACGTGACACCTCCAAGGTGTCACGTAATAATAATAATAATAATAAAAATAATAATGTTGGAAATTCCAATGTTGTTGATTTCTACTCTTGCTAATGAGAAGTCAAGGAGATCCAACGTGAATGAAACTATGTAAAAGGATTTTTATACCAATATTCCAAGTGCACTTGCGATCATTTCAGTGTTATTATGTGTTTTCCAAACTGGAAAAGGCCGTAAAGCTGGATTGAAGAGATAAATACCGGACATTTCTATCTCTACCAACAACTTTGGGAATTATCACAGAAAAAAGAAATAAGCAAGCAATTGTTGATGTTCTAAAATATCTCACCTGCAATAAAACTTACTTATCTGCTGGCCTTTCAACGAGTCTGCGAGTCCATCAAGAAATAATACTTATATGTTACTTCCCTCTACACTTAAGGTTTTATTTTACAGCCTGTCACGCTGTTCGACTTTGGAACCTGGTGATGTTAAGCACATCTCAGTCTTTCTCCGTTGTAAATAGAGAAGCAAGCAAATAATATAGGTTAAGAAAATGGGAAATGAAATGAAACTAAACGGATAGGTTTGGAGGGTTAATTAAGAGTAAATACGGGAAAAATGGAGTTAGAAATTAACTGATAAGTTTTCTCTTGTAATGTGGTTGCTTTAATTCCAAAGGGTGAGAAGTTACGCACTAATATAAGCTTTCCTACTAAGTTTAATGTAATTCAGATGAAGAGAGAGAGAGAGAGAGAGAGAGAGAGAGAGAGAGAGAGAGAGAGAGAGAGAGAGAGAGAGAGAGAGAGAATAAAATATAAGGTATTCTTGTATACTTCAAAGTGACATTACCGAAAGGAAAGTTTAAAATTTGCTGTTTCAAGGAAGTGAAGTTAAAATAAAATCCCCATGAATAGCCATACCTCAAATATTAAAATTTCGAAGCTCGAAAAGAATAGACTCAGTTGGAATACACCTTCGCAACGAGATACTTAATGTGCTAAGTTTGCTACTTTTTTTTCTTGCGAAACATAAATCCATACAAACTGAACAATTTCAGCTATGGTCGAAGCAACTGAGTATGAGATCAGTGTGTGTGCTCTCTCTTTTGCTGGTGAAAACCCTGGTTTCTGAGAGGAAATCTGTCATCACCGAATGAAACTTAATGATTCATCCTGACCTGGAGAAGTTTTCATAAAGGTTCCTGGCTCCTAGACGAGATTCGAAGCTAGGTGCTCCTGACCGCGAGGGGTAGGACGTCACGACTTGAGTAAGCTAACTAATAAGAAGAGTTAGGTCTACAGATCGCGGACACAATTATATGCCGATTCACTAATATTCTCATTAGATCAAAGGCAAACAAGTAAAAAAAAATCACATATATCCGGAGGCTTTTATTACGATCTACTTTTTTTTACTAATTATACATCGCCATTTTCTTAGGCATGAATACAAAACACTTATTAAAAACAGTATTTGTGGTCTAGAGCAGTGCTTACAGAACTTCTGGATGCAAGGGCCCCCTTTGGAAAAATTAAAATATTTCACGAACTCCCTCGAAAAAAAAATCATAATATAGACATATGTTATTATAATATTTATTGCATTTATATTCAATACAAAACATATACAGCGAATATTGCAAAATCAAATGCAAATATTACATTTTTAGCATCTTACATACACATTTGACATGGCACATTATCTCAGATTTTTATATAGGTAGATATATTGTTATTTTGCAGTACAAGCACATGAAACGTAAAACGATTAGTAATATAGAAAGAATTAAAAACATAAAAGAAGTTTAATAACAATTTAATGCGATGGACGTGTTTCAATACTGCTATATAAAAAGTCAATACCAGAAGAAATATTTGAAACTGCAATTCTTAGATTTCTGTTTCGAAATGAAACTTATATGAATAAGCATATATTTGCTAATATTCATGAAACATCAAAATATGCAGGAAGCAGAATTTGTGAACCGCACCAATGTGTGATTTTTTCCATTAAAAAAAAAAGAAATAATAAATAAAAATTAAATACGTTTCTTTTAAGATAAAAATCTACCTAGCCTTAAAACATTTTAAAATTGTTTTCATTATTTCACGGCCCTCCTCAGCAAAACCTACGGCCCCAAGGGGGCCGCGGCCCACAGTTTGGGAAGCGCTGGTCTAGAGGATCCAAAATTAAAATACTATCTGGTGAGGCTGTTTATTTTCATTACACATAAGAAATGGATGTTTGCGGTTCTGTAAAGTACCTTTTTTTTCCTTAAAAAATATATGTATGATTTTTTTTTATTTATAACTTCGAAACCAGAATAGGTATTCTTTGTTTGTATATGAAAGCGTTTGAAAAAGTATACAACCTACATAGTTCAATCCATGAAAGAGTATAAAGTTACACACTGGCATAGAAATCATTATTGATTTTTTTCTTTCCTTTTTGGAAGAAAAAAACCTTTTATTAGATAAAATAGAATGATAAATCTCATCATGATGATAAATTCTTAAACTCTAATGCATCATGGAATCTTTCATCCGGAGACTACATTCTTTTCTGAATGAATTTGGAAGCGTCCCCCCCCCCATCTTAGTTTGCAATTAAAAGGGATATAAACACCTGTTCGTATTTATAAGCGAGGTCAAGATCACGATCTTTGAGCTAATTTTGCAGCTTATAGTCAAATGAAATTTAGGTTATCTCGCAGCCTAATTCCCATCTCATATGACCCAAGTAGGTTACGTTCCTGAATGCATTTAGTAGAACAGTTTAAGGAGTTAAGAAAAGTCTCTGAACCCAAGTGATTTATAGACCTAACTCTTCTTATTAGTATACATACTGAAACTGAATTATAAATTCGGAACACGTATTTATTATATTTTAGCCCTAATCCTTTAACCTAATCCACTGGAACCTAATCAGATGTCACTAAACTTTCTGAGAACGGGCCAAATACATTTCGCGGAAACTTAGACACCACAGGACACCTTTCGTCACATATTTTGGCACTGTCACTTTTTTTTTACGAACTTACTTTGCTATTCTTTATCGCAGCCAAATGCAATCGTCAAGTTCAACATTTAGCTCACGAGTCTCCCTCATGAATGTCATACGAAAGTCAAATACATGTAGTACCACTTATTCTGTCTCGGTGAATCTTTTTTCCCCCTTTTTTTTAATACTGCAAAATGAATAGTCAATAGAGATTCTATTCAATTATATCTGTCAATAGAGATTCTTTGTCAATCAATGCATGGAGTTTAGGAAAATGTATACGTTCATAATATTCAAATAACTATGAAACTTCAGTTTTTGTACATCTTAAATTTAAAACCACAGACGAAGACGAAAGTATTCAGTCGGTGCCACCCATCAGGTAGACAACACTCTTTGTAGTACCGAATAGAGAACTTGACGAGTTACTCTTCAGTTAGTCTTATACCGTTATCCCCAAAATGTGTAGATGGAAAGATGGAAACCACACAGTGCAGATACAATGTAGTATCTACACGGTACCGGTGACCATGGTCGACCTGACAACATATGCAACAGAAGAGGAGATAAACTGAGATCATTCGCCTCGTTACTTGTCTTGCTGATGTCTAAAGGCCACGCCCGTAATTTTTCATCCCCTTAATTTTCTTTGCTCCACCTAGTAAATAGCAAAGTTAACATTTAACAAACAAAGTGAAATGACTGGCTAACAGCACGAAACCCAATGAAGAGCAGTTGGGGTTAAAAAAAAAAATAATAACGGAAGAGAGCTGTTAACATGACAAATAAAATATTTCAAGTAAGCAAATTACACAATTCACATTCTGTAAACGTCTTTTCAGCATTGTTTGTGTTACCACGCATACACACCTGTCAGTTTCCTTGACTACACTGCACAAAAAAATTTAAAACTTCCTTTAAGGACAATGGATGATTTTCAGATACGTTGAATTCAAATCTAATTTCCAAATTTATCTATTAAACACCGTTTTTAAGGGAAGTAGAATAGAAAATATCTTATATGCAGATATTATTGTAACGTTTTAATTAATATGCTTAAATTGATTACTAAGAATTAATTAATAAGCTTCTAATTTAAATTAATTCTTCTTTCACGTTTTTCATTAATGACAAAAAAGTCAGCAATACTCAACAGCATACAGAAATTCGATAGTCCTTGGAACCATTTTTCCATGAGGACTATGTCATAGAACCAATCGACGTGCTAAACATTTATTGCTTATAAATAAGAGTTTTAACACGTTAATCTATCCTTGGAAGAAAAAAAAAAAAAACTACTTAGCTAATCTCTGCCTATGAATGACAATGGCACAAGAAGAAACCCAGATGTTGATGGAGAAGAAATTCAGATATAAATGAAGGAAATGTATCTTTAAAAATATATTAAAACATGTAGCTTTATAACATTTAAACATTTCTTTCACAATATTCTTATAATCGTGAGACTTCGAGTTACCAAAGTAGTTCGATGAAGTGACTTAAAAGCAACCATGCTGATTTTCTCACTTAAATTATTTGGCGGTCGACGTTGATGTCCTTTATATCTTCCAATATCTGTGAGTCAATAAAAATTCTTCCTTTTATTTTAGCTTCATTATTATTAGTTAGAGATTAAACTGGAATTCTGATCTACTAGAAGTTCATTCGAACCATACTTCTGTCCAGGAACAAAATTCTGCCTAGAAGCCTGCCTATCTGTAGATATAATGCAATATTAATGCAGTTTTCTGGGTGTGTGTGTGGGGGGGGGGAAGGTTGATGATTGATAAAATAATCATAAATTCTCTAAATCCGCTTGTCAAGTTTCTTAAATTTTAGTAGAATAAGTGCAAAGGGCAAAATCTGTGTTGCAAATGTTATTATTAAAGGAAACGAAAGGAGGAGCCACCCTTTCGTCCGATCTTAATTTATGGTTCGGAAAAAGCTTTCATTCGGTTTCTGTGATCCACGACTTCCTGGGACATATTTTTAGCATTTCCTGTTTGGAACTTTGGGTGAACTATTTACATTTCTTATCTGTTTAGCACTTCCTGTTTGATTACTTCGAACGCTGCTATGCAAGTAGCCCACTGGTCTCATAAGTCCAGTTTAGAAATCGCTTCGTACAAACATCGAAGTAGTACAAAGATTCTGTTATTCTTTTTGAGCACAAAAAAATTAGGAAGAACTCCGGAACTGTAACTCCTGAAAAAATAGCATGCCATATGTGATAAAACTGTCCGCATTGCACGTACTTGTTCATATGAAGTATATACGAGTATATACAAGCCTGACAGGAAGCATTACACGCCGACTTGAAAAGAACAATTTGTAGATCCCTAAACGATGTATCCTTCATGCATGCGTTTCGAATACTTCTCGTGTGAAAGAAAGAATTTTGCTTTTTTAAACGAACATTTCACTCACGAAATGCTTTGTCATCGTCAATGACGCTGCCGTTGTAAAGTATGATTGTATAAATACCTTTTATTACGTAGTATTTGAAAATAAGAAATAAACACTGCTCGCTCAGCAAAATATTATGCAGTCATTTCAATATGACATGGAGTAGTGCATTTTAATCATACAGCAATTTCTTATTAATATCCGATATTAACACGTTATTTCCACACACACTAGCATAGTGCAAGATTTGAAGAGTTGTTAGTTTAAAATCTTGACTCCCTTCAGGGAGAAAACCCTACTTACCTGTCCTAAAAATCTATTAACTCCGAAAAAAAAAACCTTCTCTTTTTGAACGTTTGTCTTTCTTTTTCGGACTTAATGTCATGAAATTCACTACGAAATAGCGCTGAGTGTACCTAATTTAATCAGATCTGCGACTTGGTAATATTGCGACAGCCTGTTCAGGTCGTTTATTTTTATAATTTAAATTATACATAGCATGAGTGAAATTATGTATAAAAATACAAAAAAAATATAATTATATATAAAAATTACAAAATTACAAATTATAAAAACATGTGTACAGTTAGAGAAAATTGTATCACAAAAAAAAAAAAAAACCATGCTTTTGGTGATTTTTCATTTTAGTCATCTTATAAATTACATTGGAGCCTCCGTAGCTCAGTCAATATAGACAAAACTCTTAGGTAGGAAAGACTTAGGTTTGATTCCCATCAGTGACGTCAGGAACATTTATCTAGTCTCTTTCGAGTAAACGTGAGTTAACTGGTCTCATACGGAGGTGGAGGGTTTTTTCTCCTAGTAACTCGCATTTTTCACCAGGCAAACTGGTCCGGTGAACAAACACGGCCACAGTCATAAAAATATACTACGGCAAGGAAGGCAATTGGAAACCACCTTGCTCATAATTATCTTCCTAGTATGGTAGCATATAGTTACTCCACCCCAGCCGTATGGCTGAGGGAATAGGATACGATAGGATAAATTACATTAATACACACTCATAATTTACTTATACATAATTTACATATTATGAGGGAAAACATATTTTATTGAGACGTAGAAACGAAACCACACATAACACCGAGTTTCCTGCTGCAGACATTTTCAAACTGTGGGATGTAATGGTCGAGGGTTGTGAACCCCTTCAAAACGTGTCCTTAACCTTTTAAAACTATTTTCAAAATTTAAATACAGCAGATAAGACTTGATTATATTTTATATTTAGCTTTAGGATAATTAGATTTTGCATTTTTTTTTATATATTTCAATTGATCATTTAGTAATTATTTGAACTAAACTGCTTGAATTTCTCTCTATATCATAAATCTTTAGATTTAATCTATATCATAAATCTAGATTTATGATATAGAGAGGTTATGATATTGTGACGTTATTGTTTTGCTCTCATACACCAGGTGAAAAAATAGTGTAGATGTTTTGCTCCAACCCTTCGGTGACATGAGGAACTTGCTTACTTTATTTTTTTTAATCAAATAGTGAGTTAGCCGGTTTCAGGTGACGATATTTTTTTTTCTCCTGTAAACGCAAGTGTTTTTTTTTTCTTCTTTTTCCCTTACAACAAGCAGACTGTCCCTTTGAGCATAGCTTTACAGGTATAAATACTTGCCCTTAGGGGAGTAGCAGTAGAGAAGTAATGTTACCGGCTGCATTAAATCGCTGTAATTAAATAAAATTATATATATTACATTTAATTTTTATTATTTGTTGGAGAGTCGCTGTCTCCTTAGACAGGGTCGCATAAAATTATACACTCTCCCTGGGAGATGGTAAAAAAGTAGTATATCAAAAATCTGGAGATCCTCTTAATTGTAATTTTTATTTTGCCTAGTTTTCATCATTATTCATAATCATATTAACACAGTCGTGATTGTTTTTATACCAAATTAAGAAAACTGAATTCATCATCTATGAAAAAAAAATGTTGAAGTTTCAAAACAGTATGTTCCATATTGGCCAGTTTGTGTGGCACTGTTTGACCTTTTTCTAAAGAGAAATTAAGGATCATAATTAGATTAATTTTTCATAATATCTATATACTAACTTCTCTCTCTCTCTCTCTCTCTCTCTCAACTCCGGAAACTTAGGTTCTCATTCACGAAATATAGATAAACTTAGTGACTTCACACACACAAACGCCTCATGACCTCGATTAATTCTAAGAAGCACTTTCAATCCATCTAAATTTATTCATCTAAATTAATCCAGCTTACAAAAACGATAACAGAATTTTAAAGCTACGAGAAATGACACACACACACACACACACACACACACACACACACACACACACACACACACACACACACACACACACACACACACACACACACACTGACACTGTGTGTATATTATTTTCTAAACATTTATAGGAGAGAGAAAAATGGAAAAAATGATACTCAAATTTTCTTAATATCCGGATATTCAGAAAATATCTACTTTCTTAATATCTGAACTCTGCTAAATGCATGATATTCGCTTAATTTCTTAAGAAAATCTCATCGTAACTACGTTTGTAACCGAAGATGCCAAACCTAGTATAATAATTCTTATGGAAATGTTACACAATGTTCAACGGTTTGCTAATAACTGCACCAAAGGTACGCCAACTAGGATGACCTAATAAACAAGCCGAAAACGTGAACTTTGAAGGAGTGGAGTGAGCAAAATGTGCAGTCACATAATTGGCTTACAACACAGAATAATTACTACCCCTGACGTTTTTGCTGTTTTCAAAGGTTTCCTTTTTTGGATAAGTTTCACCTTTCATTAGCTTTTGCTTTGTTTTTTGTAGTATATTTTCTACTTGCCTTGAATATTACGGACAGAATGCTGTTTCTGTCCATAATGTTCTAATCTTTCTGCGAATTTAGAGATTATTATAAAGTCTCTGACTGATGTTGAAGCAATAATGGAATAAGCGTGGATTTATTTTCAAGCTCACGCCTAGTATGGC
The DNA here is from genome assembly GCF_054136105.1 of Typopeltis vanoorti. Lineage (NCBI taxonomy): Eukaryota > Metazoa > Arthropoda > Arachnida > Uropygi > Thelyphonidae > Typopeltis > Typopeltis vanoorti. Next base: position 155,289,114 of record NC_143549.1, on the reverse strand, counting down.
AGCAATGGAGAAAAATCTAGAGGACGGCTAGAGGACTAAAATGCGGATTACTTGATTTCTTTGTTAAAAAATTACAAAATAGCATAAATTATTGTTTTGAGAATCTTTAATTGCATGAGCGCGCGCGCGCACGCAAGCACGCACGCACGCACACACACACACACACACACACACACACACACACACACACACACACACACACAATTTCTGTCATCCCGAACAAACATTTCTTTACCCGCCTTCTTGATTGTCTGCAAACTGAGGCAGGCGGAGTTAGTTGGTGGGTTGGAATTAGGGGAAAGCCAATTCTCACACTCGGTGATATCAAGCAAGGCGTCAAGGATATTTACTTTCATGATTAAGGTCTGAGTGCATATGAACTTTTTTTTTATATATTCCAAAGATGTTTTACAAACAATGGTGTTGTAATTTTTATATTTATCATAGCGTTCGTCATTGAACTAATCCTCTTCCATTCGAATATATTCTTTGATTGGCCACTGCCTAGTCGAGCTTAGCTTCAAATCAAAATTCGACATTTATTCGGATTTTTTTTCTCCCTTTATTGAAGAAAAATTTCCACTAATCTTTGAATGAAAGAGGCATGTAGCAACTTTTCTATAACGATTACTCTCTTCTTTTTTTTTTTAAGAAAGATCTGGGGTTGAATCCCTTTCAGGAAGGGAGGAATCTTATAACTCAAAGCAAAAATAGTCGGAGAACGAGTACTCTTACTTTTGAAGTTCTTCAGAATTTGTACACATTGTAGGTAGGTTATTTACTTCATTTTTTGTATGCCTTTGTTGCTTTTCTCCTTAAAAAAATGCAAGACGCCAGACAATTTAAGAAGTTATTTCAGATCGTTGTTTTAGGTCATTTTAATTAACATCAATCATTTTTGAAAAAAATTTAAATACCTTTATAATATAAAAGAACAATTTGCTCAAGACAGAAACATGTCACCATCTATGATTCAGGCCTCGAACTATCAAATATTTGCCTATGCATATGAATTTTTAAAAAATGTTAAACCCATTTATCGAACGAAAAACTAGGAGCGTTCTCCTTTACTTTCCGTTCCTTTCACAGATATTCAAACATATCAAAACAGTAGTTATTTCATTCACAATGGCCTCGAAATAAATAACATCCCTGATTCATTGATTTCATCAAAATTTTAACTCGGACACATAATCGCTCAGTGAAAAAATATCTCCGATGAAGGGAATATGGCTAGTATTTTCTGCGAATTCATTTCTTCCTACTGACGTTCAAAGGACTCGTGATTTTCTGCCTGATCCCATAACTGATTTCTTTGCTATTATCAAATCGATTTAAAACAATTCATTGTATTAATATTTTTTTCAAGAATCCCCTCCTTATCTTAGGAACACTTTCGTTGCACCTTCTTTCTTTTGATTAAATTTTTTTTTTATAAATAACCATCGTAATCGGGATTTTATTTCTTTAAAATGTACTGATAAAGAAATGCATTTTAGAATTAATATTGTATTAAGATATATAAAAACAATGAGTAAAAATTAATATGTCATGTATTTCGAATAATTATTAACATTTGGACTAGTTTTTTTCGGTTTTTTTTTTTTTTTTTTTTTTTTTTGAGTCCAAAGATTCTCAATTTTCACCATTTTTACGAATTCACAGTGTTGAGTAATGCACATACAGAAATGGAAATCTGTCTAATAAAATTAGGTTTAAACTAACCAATACAACTTAGTGCTTGAATATCACCCGTCATTGTATCTCAATTTTTTATAGGAAATCTGCATCCGAAATAATTGGCTTACAACTCGTGATTTATGTCACTTAATTATACATTTATAGTTTGAGAACAAGGATTTTGAGTTCCGCATTGATTCTAAAGAATCAATGCGGAAATTGTCTTCAAATGTATATTAGTATATGTATATTAGTATATGTATGCATATACGCATGGAAATTGTCTTCAAAATATCGGCTTGTTTTAAACGTCATGCATGAATAATTGCCAGGGCTACAATTGCAAATAATATACATCATACTACAACAAGGTGTACAATGTAGATTTTAGTGCAGCTTGTTTCTTTGTATATATATGTATACTCCAGATGGTGATCTTGATGTGAAGGTCGAAACGTCGATTGTTTATTTTAGTTTATATTAAACTAAAGTTTTACTCCAACGCGGCAGTTGTTTCCATAATTTTCATGATGTGTTCTGATCCCCGTATATGCATGCAGGAAAGGACTGTTTCTGAAGATTACAACCTGAAACTCAGACGAATCATCTGTACAATGACGATTTCGAGTAGAAAGCAGGTACACATTCAAATTTTCAAATCGCTCGCAAAGGAGTCACGTGTTAGCATTCAACAGGATGAAAGACAAAAAAAAAAAAAGAAAGAAGGAAAGAAAGAAAAAAAGAAAAAAAAGTAAATTGTGTTTGAAGGAAGCTCTTTTCGTGAAGGAATAAGGTTGCAGACTTGGATGTCTTGTAATGTCTCAAAGACATCTAGTTGATTTCACGCAGGGAAAAATTATTGGAAAGCTTGAATAATGCCGCAGAATTACTGATATTGTCAGAGAGGAGTTTGGAATCTCACATCACGTTGTATTCGGGATCTGGGCAGTGTTTCAAACCAATGGAATGTGTTCCAGACGTTTGCAGAGAAGTCGCTCGCCCTCGTTCTACCACGAAGCGTGAAGACAGATTTTAGGTTATAACAGCAAAACCTAAACGGCATGTCAGCTTGCAAGTCGGCTGCATTCAAGCACAAGTACGCGGATATCTTGACAAACTGTGGTAAGACATCTGCAACAAGTAGGTCTATATGCCCAAAGGCTTGTAGTCTGCATCTCCTTATCCACAGCTCATCGTAGGAGATGTTTTCAGTGGTGTTGTATCCATAAAAACTAAACAAGACACCAGTGGGCTAACTTACTCTTTACAGATGAGAGTCGTTTCAGTCTTTTCTCCGATTCTAGACAACACTTGATCTACGTGAAAGTGGTCCTGCTTACCATTGCGAGAATGTTCTTGAAAGGGATAGATACGGCGGAGCCGTATCTATCCCTTTCAAGAACATTCTCGAAACAAAGCCTTATTCTTGTTCTGAAGGAAGATTGGGCCAATTTGTCTCAAGAACTCCTGAATATTGGTGCTAAACGTGGCACAACGAAGTTGTGAGAGCTGCATCGCAATTCAGAGTGGATATATTTCATAGTGAAATGTCTCTCCGCATAGCTTTCTGTAAGCACGGTACATTAATTCCTTATCCTACAAGTTAAGTCCTTAGGAAAAATTAACTTTTGCCAAAACGTATTGCAGTTTAATTTGTACGAAATATACACCTATAACACATTTTTGTGTAATATAATTTATTAGTATGTATGTGTATATATATATATATACATATACATACTTAGTATGTATAACAGTATGTATATACATAATAAGTATATACATACTTAGTATGTATATACTAATATACATATACGCATAAAAACATTAACATGAAGAATACTAAAGTACTTTTAATTTCAGATTCGAATATAGTTTATGGAATAAACTTATGTAATTCTTAGAAGACAGCGAGATCGCTTTCTGCCAGTAAGTAATTGAAAGGATATATTAGAAGACTACACCCTACTTCTTTGATTTTCCTCCTAAGATCTGGTAATTCTAAGAGTTCATCACTACTGTTTCTTCAATAAGTCGTTGAGAGTGGCAAACCTTGATATTACCTACTTCTTGATCTATAAGTGTATCGCTAGTTGTTCATGCTGAAAACGATTAAATAAGTATTTAGAAGTAAACATTATTTTTTAAAAAAATGTAAACATTCTCCATTGTTTATTTATACGAACTAATGTTTTTTTCTTTATTTTATTGCATTCAGTTTAATCTCGACTTCATCTCTGACTTGAACGTGCAGTTTTAGTCACTTGGCTTTGGTGAATAATATATGAAGCTCATATATTATTCTAAATTATTTTTCATAATTAACTGGTAAAAATTATCTAAGTTCTGGAAACGCATTTAATGACCCTTTTGAGTCACATTGGTTTATTTTTCTTGACATGGTGGTATTTTACACATTTGAGAGCTTCTACCACGTTAGAGGTAAGTGCTTCACTTCTAACGTAGAAGGAAGTGCAGAATAATGAACAAATAACTTCACTACTGGTGTAGTATATATCTACTCGATATATATAAAAAGATAAGCCAAAATTTGAAACTTTGCTATGTCACGTTTTTTGTCTTACCGGCTTACCAGCCCGGAACTCGGGGAGTTGGGCGCCATAGGCGCCGGGGAGGGGAGCCCCCTTAGTATAATATAATATAATAGTATAGTATAGTATAGTATAGTATATACTATATATACTATAATGTGAAGACATTAACCATAATAATAAGAGAAAATATTAACCTCGACCGGAGAGGAAACGAAATAAACTACAATAATCGGCTTATTATTGATTCAAAGATTACAAAAGCAAAAGCATCTTGTTGCACAAAGGATTTATACCATGATGCGATGCGATAACATTTAACAGTTTCATTACTAATGTAATGATCAGATTTAATCAGACTTCACATATCCCTCTCTCTCTCTCTCTCACCCTCTCTCTTATTCACACGTGCAGAATAGTATCACCCCCCCACCCCGCATTGCAGGTAATAACATCATCTTCAGAACGGTTAGGTTTTTCACTAAGTAAATTGTATCGCTATATATTATATGAGTTTATACAGATGGTCCTCTTATTTTTTGATAAGAGTACTGAGATTTCGGAAATGTCTCACGTTGTTGTGAATCCATTTCATTACTCTAAAAACAGAAGGTTTTCATTATTTATAATGAAAACCTTCTATTTTCTACAGTAATGAAAACCACTAAATGTTCTTCTCCTCCCTCTCACTCTCCACCCCTTGCTTGCCACATGTAGGAGCTAAAACACGAAATAAAAGACACTTTTTCTAATGAGTTTAACTGAGCACTAGACATCAAAGAGACATCAGTAGTCAAATAGGCATCTGCCTGTTTGGTTTGATTTGTCCTTCTTTAACTCTAGTGGAGCCACTAAAGGTAAAGAAGACTCTTCTTCTTCCTCTTCTTTTTTCCTTGAAAAATTTCCACTTTCTGTTAGAGTGAGGGGTCAGCGTGTTAAGGAAAATTTCGTACCCCTGTTAATCCTATGTACTCGCTGACCTAGATGAAGGAATTAGGAACTCCATATTATGACTATAGTCCGCGCGGTTAGCCTAGTGGCTTTGCGCTTCGCAACCATATGCCTGGGGAAGGAGTGTCCTAGGTTCGATTCCCGTCGGAGACGTGAGGAGCTGAAGGATCTTCCTCAGCCATAGCCAAGTTAGCCGGTCTTGGGCGCGGGCAGTAGGGTTTTTTCCGCCAGTTTATCTGGTGTTTTTCATCTCGCAAGCAGACAAACCGGCCCCGTGAACACACATGGATACAGCCAAGAATACCTTGAGGCATAGGAGTGACCATTCTATCCTTGTATTTCGGTTACGAAATCCAAGCATGCTTGGAAGGTTGTGGGCCTTAAAGGCCTGTTAAAGCCATTGGGATAGATATTATGACTATAGCTGCGCCTGTTCAAGTAACCAGCTGGTCTGTTTTGTGGGGAGGGGGGAAGCCATATCTTTGTATGAGGTGGTCGACTAACTTCAGTGGAAAAGCACCTCCTCCCGTACAACGATGGGATTCGAACCAAGGTCCTTTCAATCTAAAGGATATCCTAAAACCGTCATGATGTTTAGCAAAACAAATTTCGACGTTCTCCTATTTGAACCACGGCGGATAACTAGAGGAAAAACAAAATGTCTGTAGAAACTTAAGTGGTCACCATAAAAATGGTGACCACTTCATTGCATACGTGATCCTTCGAAAACAAATAATAATGTTTCAACTGTCAGTTAGGAAGTGTTGTTAATATTAGTATGCGATACAAGTTAGGAATCTGATTCTCCGTTAAGCCCAGAGAGAACATCAATGGAAGATGAATGCTTTGTTGTGCAAAAGCAAGTTCTACTAGTTTACTGCTACCGAAGGTTAACTAGTAGAACGTGCCCATCTTTCATCGGTTTCCAGTTTCGTAAGAATAAACACTGTGTGAGTTGCTCTAAATTCTTATAAACAAACAAACTACTAGCGCACAAAATGACCTCATCCCAACAAACTGTTTTCGGTTTTATCTGAAAATAAGATAAGCTGTTATTAACTAAACTGCCACGTAGGAGCCACTAACTGTTACCGCCTATACTTTTACATTCCATAGGATTAAAACTAGTCATTCCTAAAAACCTTACCTGTGGCAATGGTGTAGTGATCTGGAAATGTTTTAGTGACAAACGCCGTTCTTATCCCAATATCAGCATGAACTCCGTTTGCTGCTATAAAGTCAAAATTGGGGGTGCTGTATTTGCCAATATAATCCCATCGAAAGCCATCAAAGGAGAGCATCATAACCTTCCTACGAGTCTTTCTAGTGTCGCCTATTTGCAGAGAAGACACCAGATACAAGGATAACAGGAGACATGCGAATATACATGCCATCATCGCATACGTGATGATGATCGGAGGGACGTCAGCTGTCCACACAACACTTTTCAAATGAACGCGTCGTTTGTGGCAGACAACACAAGCAGTAAAGCACTGCAGGTCGCGCTATCTACATCTGACAGGCACATGGAACGAACGCTGCAGTTTAGTTTTCGCACCGTTCTCTCCAACGGTGAGACTAAGAGGTAGGTGAAGGTCACCCACCGCGTTTTGGATTAGAGATCCCAGCTTCGTTACAGGAGGAAGCGTTTGGGAAGAGGTCATACGTAAAATTGAACACACTTACCGAATTATTATTTTTTTTTTAAAGCCGCGGATTAGATAGGCGTGTAGTTTATTTCTGTGAAAGCAGCGGGAATAAAATGAAACTCTATAAACCACCTAAAAATAAATTGCTGCTCTTTTAGCCGATGAGGAAAAAACAGTGGAGTCAGGCACGCATTTATAGTAACACATACCGTAAAATGTGGGTGTAACCTCGCCTACTGTTTATGCAGAGTGTCGCCGTCCTTTCCCGTTGTTCTTTTCTGTCTGTCTATTTCTCTCTTATTGATTCGTTCGTTCGTGTTTTTTTTTTTTTTTAAATTTTGATCTCTTCTCTATTTTTCTCATCCCGGGCATCTAATTCAGTTCACTGCACATCACTGACTAGTAATTATAATAGCGATCATAATTCTCACTGTTTATTCTGATCAATTTCTCCATCCATTTCCAGTATAAAATGGCTCATGAGCCTTTATATAATGTTTTTTTAATTTGCTCCATATCCTAAAGCAATTGATATTCTGATTCTAGGAAAAGAATTTGTCTTATTTTCCCAGATACGTCAACAGATAGATCAACTTAGACACGATGTTAATGTTCCATGATGCCAGTGGATATCAATGTTACACAGACACACAGACACACACACACACACACACATTCTCTTTCTCCTTCTCAACTGAATAAATCACAAGGAAAGAGCGCAGAAATATACGGGATAATCAGCATGCATGTTGAATTACCATCGGCAAGTTTTTCGTTTGCATTTTCTTTCTTTTTTGTTTTGTTTTTCGGAGCTGCTCTCATGAAGAAGAGATAGAATGTTGTAACTACTCACTGAGAATGACAAGAACCGAGTTGACGAATGACGAAAGAAATGACGAATCGAATTCCTTCTATTACTTAAGGCACTTGTAGATATAGCAATTTGCTACTGAGTAGCATGCTTCCAGGATATATACTAAGCTGCAAAAATTATTAAACCCTTACTTTTTTACAAATCCTACATATCACCAAGAAACACCATATGGCAAAGGTAAGGTTATAAGGAAGATAAAGGGTTCACACTAAATAACTGCAGTTATACAATACTGAAACGAAGAATGGTTCAGAGTTAATTCACTTTCAGTGAGGATCACCATATTACTCATCAAGTAATTCTTGCAATTGCAACATAATTAGAACATTCGCGATCGACGTTGGCTGATGTTATTAAAAGATAGAAACATACAGTGAAAAGAAAACCAAGAAAAAGTCAGAGCACATAAAGAAAAAAAAAAGTGCGATGATAAGAATTGTGTGTTCCTTTCGTTGAGCATCATTAGATTCTCTTAATCAGAACAGTCGCAGCTGTAGAGGTTTATGACAGAACGATAATAACAGTGGACCTCCCACGATGAGTCTTTGACTCCATGGAGGTTTTTATAATAATAATAATAATAATAATAATAATAATAATAATAATAATAATAATAATAATAATAATAATGTTCTGATATCTGTACTATTAAACTCATAGTCTCGGCTTTCAAGGAAGAAATCCTGCTTGCATGCCAAAAATCGCTCCGAACATTTGCTCTGGTCGGATGTTTCTGGTACAGAGTTCACATTATTGAACAGTAGACCGCTGAAAAGCTGTGGAGCGAGGAATGACGTAACTTTCAAATAAGAAGGACATGTTTGTGTATGGCGGCTGCCAAAAAAGGTATTTACCAAAGTGCATCGTCTGACGTGCTAAATATGGTGGAAGTGGTATTATGACACGCAGATTCTTCCCTTGTGGTCCCTGCTCGGCACAAAAAGAACACCAAACATTAGGATGACACTGGACAATTTTGTGTTGTCTAAACTATAGGATCATAGAAATAATCCACTATAGTATCGGCAGGATAATGTCCCAAGTGTCATAATGAAAAGCTTTGGTGACATACTCAAAGGAAATGAGGGCGTAAATTAGAGCGGCCAGCAAAGTCCGTCTTATCACACAAAGCATCATCGCGAAGAGTCAGAACAGATAGAAAATAGCCAAAGCAGTCGGCCGCACTAGAGGAAATGACTGCTGTTTTGTTGAGGAAATAGAGGGCAAATATCTTTGATTATCAACATATCATGGAAAGTCAATCTAGGAAAGAAGCATCTGTATTCACAGATGAAAACAGCTGAAAAGAGTAGTTCAGTTTTCCACTGGGTTTTAAGAAAACAAAGGATTACCCTCCCCTAAAAATATAATTTTTTTTTATTTGTAAAATATCTTTAAGCAAAATTTAACATTGGTGAATCATCTTCACAGACCGAAGACTACAAAATTTGTAATACAGCATTGCTGTTTGAGGTCAGAGAGAAAGAAGAAATTTCTTGTGTTGTACGACTGGATCATAATAGTTCTTGGAGAAAACAGTATGGACAAGGTTGTTCCAAAGACTTGAGATAGACGAATAAAACAGATGGATCAGAATTTGGTTACATTTGAAGTTAAACTGTGTATAGCTATTGAAGAAACTGCTCTTGCTTTTACGTGTTTAGAGGAACTAAAAAATATATGAATTATAGAAATATGAAATGCGAGTTCGTTTTTTTTTTTTTTAAATTTCTAACTGTGTTTAAGATAAATATAAAAACTAAATACCTTCATCTCATTTATTTTAAGGTAATAAATGTGATAAGATAATAAATAGATAAGAAAACGTAACAAAAACATTTAAAAATTACCCAATTAATGTAATGCACTTTGCTTCGAGTAACAGTTCTCAGAAGAGAACATTGCCATGACAACCATTCCTGGAGGACGTATAACTCATACCGCTCTGTAAATTCGCAGTTATAAAAGCCCTTTAAACTAAAAGAGTCCCGTTTCTAAGCAAATATAATAATAAATATTTTAACAAATATTTATTATTTGTTAAAACTAATGATTAATAATAAAATAAAATAAAAATTTATATATATATATGTAATAAATTTTTTAACTTGGGGATATTGTATATTAGGATAACCAAGTAATTTTATAAACTTGTTATGTTAACTCCTAATTTTTAGGAGTAAAAATAACCAAGTTTATAAAATTACTTGGTTATCCTAATATATATATATATATATACTGTCCAGTATAACTTGCAATTTAAAGTGGAGGAACTTCGGGTTTGTTACCCGAAATCTCTCTACGTGATTGACTAGGACGTATCCCAGCAACAAAACATTCCCTCTGTATTTACACAGTCGTATTCGTTTTGTGTTTCTTCTAGAATACATTTCTGGTATCCTTACGATTTTTAATGGTCGGCATAGCTCATTTTGTAACTTTTTAATTGGAAAGAGCATGGGAATTAGCCGGTTCCATCTGGAAACTGAAAGGATTTATCATCTCGGAATTTCGAATTTTTCGTCCCACAAAATATACAAAACTGGCCTGAGAATACACTCGGTTGAAAGAGGATTAATCGTCCTAGCAACTTTAATTACGTTCATATGCATGATGTCAACTTACGTGGCAGTGAGAGACCGCTGAACTTAACAGGCTAAGGGAAAGGGGGTAAAAATTTTATTAATACTAAATTTAACTGGCTTAATGAAAGAATATTAATATGAAAGGTTTGAGATAAATAGATAAATCAAACCTAAAAGCACCAACATGCTTTTTTTAAATAAAATTTAGATAGAAGAGAATCAAAAGGTCCTGCGCTCAATTTTTTTCCGATCGGACACGCACACCAACATGAATGAAAGAACTGCATCATTATCTCTTTTCTCTCGCATTTCTGCCTTTTCTTTCGCAAACGGGATCTCAACTCATCTTCCCTCATCCTTAGTAATACACATATCACCAGACAGGATGAATTATCTCTCCATGGGCTAACATTTACCTCCAACCTCTCTTGGCACAAACACATTACATCAACAGCTTCCTCAGCTTCTAAAAAATTAGTCAGTTTTCTGCTCAAGAAACTACTTTACACCCATCCAGCTACTAATCCTATATAAATCCCAAATCGGCCGATCCTTAGAATACTGTACACACATTTGGGGTGGTGCACCTAAAACCTCATTAAAAATTCTTGATGTTGTCCAGAGGAGAGCAACTGAGAAAAAAGCACTTCTTACAGCCTCACTTCAACCTCTATCTCATACAAGCAATGTTTCAGCCCTACGTATATTCTACAGTTACATCCATGGCGACTGCTCCAGTGAATTAGCAAATATCATTCCTCCACTTGCTGTTAGGCCTGTTAAAACAACAGCAGCAGCAGTTGTCCAACAACCCTTTACAGTAGAACTACAAACTCACCAAACCTGCTTCCCCTCTTCCTGATTTATTCCATCTTCCTCTGTTCTCTGGAACAGCCTTCCTCATAGTGTGTTTCCCAATAAGTTCAACCTACAGCTCTTCAAGGAGAATGTAATAGTTTCTTCTTTCTGAACCCTTATCTTCACCTCACACATGGCACTGATGATGTGCTATAGGTTCTTGTACCTCTCGTGTGTGGGATAAATAAATAAATAAATAAATATATATATATATATATATATATCCATTACTTCACTTTATAGACGCGAATTCTCATAAGTTGTTTCCAAGTATTCCAAATATATATATATATATATATATATATATATATATACAGAGTGTCCCAAAATTCACGCAAGAAGTAATTTCGATAGAAAACATTTTTTAATTAAAAATTGTAATTTCTTATTGATTCATAAAGTATACAGTATAGGGTTATGCATGGAATAGCATATCGGGTAAATGGCCTCCACGGCTTTGCTGGCACATACGCACTCTTTTGTCGAAATTTTCCATGACCGTTTTTCATAAATGTGGCTGAATTTCGTTGATACAGCGCTCAATTTCTTCCTTCAAGGCGTGGGTGGTCGTGGGCTTGTTGGCATAAACCTTAGACTTCAAAAAAACCCAAAGAAAAAAGTCCAACGGCGTTAAGTCACATGATCTGGGCGGCCAATTCTGATCACCAAAACGGGAAATTACACGACCAGGAAATGACTCATGAAGTAACTGAATTGTTTCTCGGGCTGTATGGCATGTGGCACCGTCTTGTTGAAACCACATATCGTCCACATCCATATCTTGCAATTTAGGCACAAAAGACTATCATGTTGTGATAGCGAACACCATTAACTGTTATTGCCTTACCAGCCGCATTTTCGAAAAAGAATGGACCGATGATGCCTCCAGCCCAAAATTCGCACCAAACAGTGACACGTTGTGGATGCATTTGTTTCTCAACAATCACTCGTGGATTTTCTGAACCCCAAATGCGACAATTTTGTCGATTAACGAAGCCATCAAGATGAAAATGAGCCTCATTGTTGAAGATGATTTTGTTCGAAAAATAAGCATCCACTTGTTGTTCCATAATCCATTCAACGAACTCTCTTCGCTGTGTGTGGTCAGTAGGCTTCAGTTCTTGAGTCAATTAAACTTTGCAAGCATAAAGATGCATTTATTTCTTTCGTGAGAATACGCTGTAGAGAGCTTCTTGAAATGCCCAATTCAAGACCACGGTGCCGAATTGATGTTCCTGGACTCTCAGCAACACTCTCACGAACTGCTTCGGTGTTTTCTGTTGAACGACTTGTTGAAGGACGGCCAGAGTGTATAAGATCACTAATTGATCCAGTTTCCGTGAATTTTTTAATTAATCTTTTCACAACTGATGAAGTTAAATCACTATTCTGACCATATTTTGTACGAAAATTGAGAACTGTAGCTGCCAAACCTTCATTATTTTTAAAATATTGCTCAACAATGAAAATTGTTCTTTCGTGTAGCGCTCCATTTTTAATAACCCTGAACTGTCAGCTGTCAAGCTGTCTTTTTTTTTCTCGTTGGCAACAGCAACACTTTACCGCGCAAATGGCGCTAAATTTAAATCTTGCGTGAATTTTGGGACACCCTCTATATATGGTACATTCGAATACGATCTTTCCTTTGAAATGAGTCTTTAGGGAAATTCTATAATTTTCAGCAAATATACGTCCCTTTAACTTTTATTTAAAGAAAACATTAACAAATGCTGTCGATTGAATCCCTGAGAATATATGTACAAAGTTTTAAAAGCACACATTAATTATATAGATTTGTATACAACAAATTAAGTAACTGATAGACGAATGGGATATACGCTTATTAGGGCATAAGATAACAACTAGTCATTTTATTTGTAATATTTTTTTTCACTCATCTAAACAATAAAAGCACTTCACATCTGTTTGGTGACAGTTTCTTCGTGAATTTATCAAAATAAAAATTGAACACATTTGGAAGTTGTAAAAATGACCAATTAACATCATGCCCACCGTGGAATTCGAATCCTTAGCCTGCCGGTGGAAGATCAATGATGCTAACTACTGGGCTATCTATACCGACAAATTGATCATTTGGCAAGATGTGAGAGATAATCACATCTTTTCGTTTTATCTGTAACAAACGAAATCCAGTGCTTGAATTATAATGTTTGCAAAAATTTGTAATAATTATTACTGTATTAAGATGAAAAATTTGGACCATACTGGTGCGTGGTGCTAATATTTTTGATTGGATGCTAAACGTATTAATGTAAGAGAATTTGAACTACAAAACTTCGTAGAAGTAGAACTAGTTGTTGATTTTCTATTTTTGTTTACCTGATGATAATTCACACACATGAGAGATTGTCAAACCTATAGCTTATCGGTATGTGCGTATCAGAAAGTAGTCAAGGAGAAAGAAGTGTGATGATGCGCTTCTTGAGCATTCTCTAACACCTCTCTAGATGTTTCTGCTGTATACCTATAAAAGAGGGTATACAGCACAAATAGAACGTCTGTGGAAAAGTGAAAGTGAGGCTGAGAGAGAAAAAGGACCATTTACTCAGCAATTTTAGGGATTTTTTTATTTTTTTGGTGGATCACAACAAATGTGGAACATTATTCTAAGTTTCAGTGAATTTGCATTTTGTCTTTTCAGCAGATATACAGGTGAGTGGTAGGATATTGAATCCAAAAAGATAATACCAAGTTTCCTGGATGATGTGATGACTATGGATGTATTTATGTTAGAAGTATGTGTCATAAGAGAAACCTGACTTTTCCCGATCTGATATGAGCATTATTAAATGTAAGAAAGGGAAGTGAAAAGAAATACTTCATGCGAGAAATAAAACAACACCGTTCTTTGGCATTAAAGTGCACAGGATTATCCTCACTCCACTAGAGAATGACCAGGCATCACTTTTTAGGGCGTTGGATATGAAAGTTCGTGAAGCTGGAATGTTTTAGCACTACAAGATTTGTAAACTGAAGAAGAATGTAATTACTATCAGCAGCAAAATTACGGTTGGAATTTAAGATTACTGAAAGAAGGTTGTTTATTTATAGAAGAGAGATCCCAAGATGATAGTTCGATTAGTAGGCCTTTATTCTAGACTTGATCAAATACACCAGAAATGTTAACAATGGGGCTCCGGCGGTGATTCTTTATAGCTCGGAATTACCTTTTCGATCATTTTCAGGAAACCGGAGGTAAGAGCAATGGGATGATAGCTTGATGACTAACTTTATCTCTCTTCTTTCATTTTCATTTTTTTTTCCTGAAAGGATTGTCTGGAGTGCAAATTTTGAGCGCAAATATATGAGAAGGGAATAAATACATTAAGATCAGAAGAACCTGGTTGGTATCTAAGCTATTCAGTATTTTTCCGATGTCTTCTTGAATGAAGGACTATATTGCTATATTGTAACAAAATTTATCTAAAAATTAGGATAATTTTGTCGCTTTTGTTTTATTTTAATGATTTTAAATCTCTGAACACAGTTTATTTTAATTTCACTTGTTTTAATTAAAAAATAAATAAAATAAAATTACAATCGCTCAAACAAATATTTTCCCCGAACTGACTGTTCGTTATACTTTTCTTTTATACCCTGTACTAAATGTCTTTCGTTCTTGTAAAAATTTAAAAAACAAATCTATATGTAAGAGGGAGTCGAAAAAAATTAAATTTCTCTATGCAGCATTGAAACCAGAGCTAAGTTTCAGTTAACTACACTGATCATCAAGAATTTCAATTTGCAAAATGAGTAACAGCATGAGGCTTTCAAAGCAGAATAACAAGCACCGTACATAAACATTTCATTAGCTTTCTTTAGTAATTAGATAACCTATTTTTACCCTACATTAACTTAATGAATCCTGGTTTTGTAATGAGTATTTAATGACACTTTTCTCATTAAATAGTGGAAACAGAGAAAAACCGGAACACAGTGAAACTGTATATTCACGGATGTTCGCTTACGTTTGCTGACGAAAATACGACATGTGTACAACTGCAGCCATCTTATATCCGCATACAGCGCGCGTGCGTGCGTGCGTGTGTGTGTGTGTGTGTGTGTGTGTGTGTGTGTGTGTGTGTGTGTGTGTGTGTGTGTGTGTGTGTGTGTGTGTGTGTGTGTGTGTGTGTGTGTGTGTGTGTGTGTGTAACTGAGGATGATTACATAATTATATGTAGAAATAATGTCTATCTCGCAAAGATCTATTCGGGGACATACAGACAGGTGGAGACATTAGTTTCGAGTTAATTGGTGCATTTACTTTAGAGCACAACACAAGTCCTGAATAAACCTTATTACGTTTATTACGGGGGAGGAGGTTTGGATCATTATGAAGGCTAACAAGAAAGAAAACGAAATTTAATTAGCAGCAAGTATGTACATATTTGTCTTCCATCAATACTCACAGCTGATAAAATAAAAGCAAAAATTTAGCATGCGTTCCAGGATAATTATCTTTGGGATGTAGTAGGTAACGGCAAACTCTTTTGACATAGTTGACATGCGTCCTTTAAAATAGTTGAAGACATTCCTAACAATTATTGAAGAATGAGACTCTCTCTTTCTAAAGTGACAGATGCCATTTTGACAGGATTTGCCCCTTTCAATGAGTACGTTAACCCCAATCTCTGGTATATCGCCAAGTTTTTTTTTAATAGTCTCTAGTCCGTTTCTTTTCTTAGCTCACCCCATAGGTGACAATCATCGTCTTTATCCTTCTGTATGTATATACATAACATTACTTTATTTCTGAACTAAAAGTCCAGAAGAGTGAATACTTTTGTAATATCTTCTGGCCTTTTAGTTCATGGTGCAATGCATTTGAGAAAGGTTTTCATTTCTCAACTCGATGGAATTTTGTATTTATTTCTGCATTTTAGAATTCTAACTTCCTCACTATTCGCAATGCTATAAAGGATAAAACGAATCGCCTAACTTAAGAAGAAAAAAAAAACGAGAAAAACTTTAAAAAGTAAAAATAACTGATTCGAGCAACAAGGCATAACTAAAATTAGTATAATCCTAAACACAGTTCAACAAAAATATCTCAAAATGATTATAAGAAATAAATATATTTACCGACTTATATTTTAAAATATAAGCACGCACAATCATAATATGTATCTTCCTTCTGCACGGTAATTATTTAAGTATCTGAAATCTTAGTCTATCTCAATGCCTAATTTCTCAAACCATTATTTCTGCTTTTACTTTGTTTTTAGGCCTCCTTTACTACTTCTCACACTTATTTAGTAATAAATTATCTACCATTGTAATGTCGAATTAATTCGCAATGTTCTTTTTAATGCTACGATGTTCTTTTTAATGCTACGAATATGTAAAAACAGCCATTCGTCAAACCGCCAAACCGCATTCAACCTGCATTCGTAATGCAGGTTGAATGCGGCGTTCCAGGCATCGACTGGAATACAAATTTTCCCCAAAGCATACAGAATCAATGCTTACAACATTGGTTTCCATTGTAGAACTGCAAGACCCACATTACCCGAATCAGATGCCCGGTGAACGTCTCTCACCAGAGTGCGAGCTATAAATTCGGAGGTGGCGGTGTGATGGTATGGTCCTGTTTTCCTGGTCTGGCCTCTGATCTCTGTTTGTGGTGTCACGAACATTGCACTCCGAGAGATATCTTAACATTCTGGACCTAATTTGTGGCGTTTCTACAGAACTAACTATTGTCTCTTTCAGAAATACAATGCACCGTGTCATTAGTCTGCTGCTGCTGTAACTGTGTTCTTTGTGTACATAAACGTCACCACACTTGGCCGGTCTCCACAGAGCCCTGATCTCAAGCCTAATGTACATCTCTGTGGGATGAACCGGAACGTCGAGCGAGGTGAGGGGGGAGTGTCCGCAACAACAGTCCAGCACCTCATTACATGCCTACAGAATGGTCCAAAATTCCAATTGATCGGTATCTTACGGTTATGGATAATATTCCCAGTAAGAATGCTGCAGTCATCGCAGCGAAAGGTGCGGTGATTTTTTTGCTTTTACATAATAATACGGTGAGCAATGGCTGTTTGTACCATACATTATGGTGTCCGTTGACTTCTTTCGAAGCAGTTAAGTTATCAACTTAACTCGAGCCTCCTTAATTCAGTAGATATCGACTCTTTGGTTGAAAAAACATAAATTTGAATCCGTTTAGGACGTGAAGAATCTTTATAAGAGCTTCCAAGCTTTTCTCCTACGTTAGTGGAGTAGGAGAAGAGCTTGGAAAGCTCTTTTCATATGCACTGTCGTCATAGCTTTAATTGCTTTGGACATATTGTTAAACTATAAAACATTATCTATAGTGATTTATAACGTTTTGATTAGTATAATTCATTAAAGAAATGACCAACCTTTAAGATTTTTTTCCCTAAATTATTTTCCTAATTATCTCCGGAAATTTTCAATGCGTTTTCTCATTTATCTTGCGATGAAAGACACAATAAAAGGAATGAGTATTTGGAGAGAGCAAGAGGGAAAAGAAAATATATGTAAATTAAAGGAGGATTTCAGCGACAACTACACAGTGGTGCTGTTTCCCGTTGACTTCATATACACCAGTTTTTCAACAGCACTTTCTTAAATTAATGGTAATTAAATACATGTCTCAACACACAGCAGGCTTTCTCTCTCTAGACCAGTGGTCGCCAAAGTGGTCGATATCGACCCCCATGGGTCGATATAACATTGTTAGGGTTCGATTCGGGCTCAGGCGTCGATTGGGGGTCGATAGAAAAATATAAGACATCATTGTATGGGTAATAGTTAATTCAGTTAACTTGGATTACCTCCATCCTGAATGACAACGCAATTAAGAGTGAATCGTGGGAACAGTGACATTAAATAGCACCTGTAAGATGGAGCATGGTCATGAAAATAGTTACGGAGGCCAATCAAGTAGGCCAAAATGAAGTATTTACTAATAAACGGATTTGAGTGGTTCCCGCCTGGCTGGTGCGGCAGGAGCGAGATTGAATATGTGTAAGTAAATAAGAACCGCGCACGTGTTGGTCCCAGTCTCATTTTTGCGCATCGACATACAAGTGAGTGTTAATGTTCTAAAATTCACCAACATACAATATTATAATTCAATCGTTATCCATTCACGAGCTAAACTTCTCTATGTTGAAGAGTTCAGCAGGGCTGATAGTAATACCAGTGATATTAATACCAGTAGTTTATTAGTATCACTAGTAATACCAGTGATATTACTAGTGATAGTAATAGTAGTAGTAAAAGTAATATAATAATATATATTATATTATACATACAATAAACACTGTAACTATAAAATAAACAATCTAAAAACTCACATAAGCGTCTTTTTTTGCTTGTCCTATTATAATTATGTAAAAGTAAAATAGAGGGGGTCGATAAAAAGTCAAGAAACTCTTGAAGGGGTCGATGGTCAAAGAAGTTTGGCGACCCCTGCTCTAGACGCTCCAACACTTTTAAATCAGCAACACGCGGGTAATATGCAATCCTCGAGTTCATTTCATACATTTCACGCTGCATAAAATTTCTTAACATTACATTGGGCTTTCTTTGCTAAATTTGTAAGGGATTGCAATAACTATAGGAGTCAAATTTTACTACTAAAGGCGACTCATTTAGAAGTCAAAAGTGTTTGTGTGTTTTCTCCTCCCAATAGTAACTCTACTAGGAGGTAATTTATTTCCCACGAGCTCCACTGCATACAATGCATTGTATTGTACGCAGCTTCTAAATAATTGATTAACATTTCTATTCAATTTAATCTTACATTTTTGTATTAATATTCACATTTACATTTATATTTTTACATCTATACGTACGTATTCCTACATTTACATTTGTATCGGAAATTTATATAATATTGTCTATTTACACTATACAATCAAAACATTATGAGTAGTTTACATTGCATTACAACGATGGGCAGTTGATCCTATTGTCAAACTTAAATAATTCTGAGTACTAATTTTGGATATGTATCTGTTTTGACACTGGCCACTCGTCTCCCGAGTAGACAGTGTGAGGCATTAGGGGGCATCCAGATAGTCCAATAACTGAGAGTCATACAGTAAGTGATCGAACAGTCTTTGAAGGTGTGGGCAACAAATGCATAATGTTGGTCGATTGGTAGAGCCTCTGCTACCAATGGTTCACGCAAAAAGTTAAGAAAATTTGTGCGCGGTTAGTAGTTGGAAGGGGTTCAGTCGTTCGATGTTGATGGCACACTCTCCCTCGATGAGTCTTTGGACTCCCTGGAGGTATCCCGTTAATAGCATGGCTAAACCTGAAGAGATGGCATCTATTTTCAGCCAGAGTCTGCTTCTGATACTTGGGTAGAATTCTTTAGTTGTCGATTCGTTTTTAGATGTTTTCCATTCATCTTCGCACAAGTTTAGAATTTTTTCTTCTGTGTTTTTATAGCTGATTTTGAGTACTTTTGGTAACTTATTTTTAACCGTTCGTCTTTAGTCAGCTGATCCGCTCTCTCGTTTCCTGCTACAACAGTATGCGTCCTCACCTAGCAGAACTTACCGTAATTTCCCATCCCTCTAGAATGAGATTCCTTGCCAGATTTCTTGTTTTATTAACGCTAGTTGGTTGTTCTGTTTTTTATGTCCTCTCTAGTGCTTTTCCCCCTTAGCTGGTGTCTGGATGGAGCTGTCCCCTCCCTTTAACTGGTACACTGCTGTGAGTGCTGCTGAACTACTTGCCCATTGGTTTCTTGCTTAGCTTTACGGCCCCTCGGCAGGGGACCAACTGCAGTTCCTAGATGTGATGAGATCACAGATGCCCTTTTCACAGAGAGTTAGGACAATTACAAACATCCATGCCCTAGGCGGGATTCGAACCCGCAGCCTCTTGGCTGGAGAGTGGATACACTAACCACTTGGCTAACCAGGTCGGCATAGTGCTTCTACTGTCGCTGTATATCGTTACGGACTTTTTGATGAGAGGTTGAGTTCAAATTCCCAGAGATATGTAAGTGAATATATAAACTACAGAAAGTTCTGTAGGAAGTTTTCGGTATTGAGACCACATTGAAATATAAAATTTATTAAAAATGAACAATTAAAACTCAATAAGTTTCGTGCATCATAAGACTTACATCAAGGGTAGTAGTACATAAATGTTTTACACAACAAAAGCCTATTAACGATTAATTTCACATGAGATGTTTTTGATAACTTCAGAATTGTTAAATAATTGATAAACCAGAATATAAATGATACATACATTAAGGAATGTATAGCTGTTGCTATGATGTTCTGTGGTATCATGCGTGCCCTATCTCAAGTCCATGGCAGTTCAATTTCTGATGAAAGCAGACCATACTTGATGTAAAATTAAGCCTTGATTTTTTTGATTTTAAGCCTTGATTGATTTAGATCCTAAGCATTTGCGAGGGTCCCTTTCACTAGAAAATTTAAAGACCCTCGGGGTCTTTAAATTTTCTTGTGAAACAGTTATTAATATATGACATTCTTGTTTCTTACCAGAGTACTTGATAGCCAGTAGTGGTTGCGTGGAATGCCAGGCCTGATTTATGCACCCTTTTTTTTTTTTTTCTCTCTCGACGTCTTTTATGTGTTCAGACATGCGAATCTCTCCCGACCTTCCTGTCTGATCTATATAACAAATGCCACGAGAGCAATGAATTACATAGACGCCTGATTTTTCAATGGGGTGATGTGGAGGTTTTGGTGGATGTAGGAATTAAAAATTATTTTAAATAAACTCCTTATATTACATTACAATGTCGCCTCAGTACCGAAAACTTCTTAACACAGAAACCTACGTGCACAAACTACAGAAAGTTTTTCTGCGTGGTTGTTGGAACAAAGGGGATGCAGTCTAAAACGTTCTTGTATAATATAATAAGCTGCCTCTGATCCACTATGCAAGAACCGACGTTTCCTTGTTTTACTCTCGTCAGTGTATATGTGGTATCGCCACTTTCAAGGCTTTCCTTCTCTTTAATCGCTGGGAGAGGCTGCCTACTGCAGTGAAGCGAGAGTTCGTATCAATATTGGCATTTCCGCTATATCTTCAGGGATTCTTGCATTTTCAGACAGATCTGTTAGACCAGCAACAACATAAGCTGCCTCGAAATATATTTTACTGTATCGTTTAATTCTTAGCATGGCTATAACGTGTTAAATTTTAATTTTTGTTGGTTTCTTAGATTTTAGCAACTTTCCAAGGGATGCAGCATAAGATATCAATAGTAGTATAGCTCCAGTATATAATTATTGTCGACGCTCGTCGGTTTAATTCCCTGTTAATCCTTATCGATTTAACTAGGTTTACTATTTGTAAGCGTTTTTCCATAGACACGAGATGTGCTTGTTGAAGTTAAATTTCATGTCCATTGTTATTCCTAGGTATTTTAACTTGCTGGATACCTCTAGAACTTCACTGTTTAGGAAGACCGTTAAAGGTTTTGAAAGTTTTTTTTACTTGGTCAGACTATAAATTAAAGATGTCAAGAAATTATATTCTTGGTTTAATCCGTTATCCAAGTGAAAGCAAAGTTTGCACATGGAGTATCTTCACGACTGGACTACTTGTATATAGAGGCTAATGATTTCACATCAATTGTCATAGTATCCCATAATGCAAACCTCGACTTTTTTGGACGTGTATAATGCTGTGTATTATTGACTTTTCCATAATGGGATACTAAACATTGATGTGAAGTATCAGCCTCTCTCTCTCTCTATATATATATATATATATACACACACATACAAGTAGCGATGATACTTCACGAGCCGTGTTTGCTTACACGTGGATAAAGGATTAAACCAAGAATATAATTTCTTGGCATGTTTAATTTACCGTTATAGGTTGCTTTGGTTTTTTACTTGAGCTGTGGAGCACTAAAGTGCTCCACAGCTCAAGTAAAATTCCAATAGTACTAAGTCTAAAGACTTGGTACTATTGGAAGTAACTTCTCACGCGCCAACTCCGCAATTTTTTTTTTTTTTCCTCCATTCTCCACTACTTCTAACTGTAAGCCGTCGCGTTCCAGAATCATTATCATTACATAATCGGCTAAGCTATGAATTTTGTTTCAGAAGTGAAAGGAAGTCTTAATAACGAGTAGTGTTAAGTAATAAGTAGCAAGTATCCGGAAAACTGATCCACAACAAGAACCTTGCGGTCATCCTCGTCTTTGACTTCTTTCGCTACAGTTGTGGTTTTCAATGTCATTGTTGCTCTTCTGTCTCTGTGAATTTTTTTTTTTTTTTTTTTTTGGAGATCTGAGTAATTATGGCTGGCCACTACTCAGCATCGAATGCTCCTTGCACATCGAGCGAGATCAGTAATACGTCATTTTTTTTTTTGCTGTAGACTGTCTTCTGTGAACTTTTAACCTCCATAATTACGCCTACAATACTTGATTGAGATCTAAATGCATACTGATTGCAGTTTAATAGATCTTTTGAATAGACAAAGTATATTATCTGGTTTATCATAAGTTTTTCTAGTACCTTACTAGCTACATTTATGAGACTAACTGGATGGTATTCGCTAATTTCGAATTTTTTTTTTAGTTTGATTATGGGTATAATTTTAGAGCATTTCCATAATAAAGGAAATCGTCCTTTCTTGAGACATTCGTTGTAAACTTATGAATTCGGGGAACGTTCTCAGGAGTATGTTCCTAGTTATTCCGTCCTCTCAGAGGTTTTTCTCGGATCCGTTAATCTTCATATTGATTCAATTTCATTAGACGTTATTACATCGTCATTAGAAATATCCGTTTCGTGGCTTTCTTCATCTATTTATACGTCATCAGATATAAACTTGTATGTATTAAGGCTCATCCATAAATTGAGTAACGGTATATTCTGAATCCTTAGGTCTTCCTTTGTCACACATTAAATTCTAATCACTCTCCTCAAACATTTCATAATCTTCTGTCTTAGTGAAGAGGTTTCACAAAAAGAGAACAATGCCATTTTCATAAGAAAAAGATCCAGAGGAAGACCAAGGTGTAGGTGGGGGTGGTAGAGTAAAAAGTGCCTTAAGAAATATATATATAAGATCTGATGATATTGGCATGTTGACAGATAACAGGCTAATCTGGAGGAAAATTGTTGATAGGAAGTTTGTAGTGATATAACTATCATGCACGCCCCTATTCAAGAAAAATTATTCCTCCCGCCTATATTGATGCATTCATTCTCAATTTCCATGAATGTCCTCTCTCTGCTGTTATTCATTATGGCCATTTCAGAAGTCAATCATATTATCCCTCTTGCTCCTATTCACTAGGTGTTGGCAGTCCACAACTTCTCAATTTGTATTCATAATCTTCATTTCACACAATTCCCATATCTTTAACACTCTCTCCACTGTATCTCCATTACATCGAAAAAAGGAGAGCAAATCTGCTCATATAATAGTCTAGATAAAATTGTATCCAAGCCTTGGAAAGTGGCAAAATGACTGTTTCCACATTGCAATTATCCTGAGTTTATTTGCGATATTTGCTATATGGCTCTTGAAGTTCAACTCCAAGAGCCTTAGTTTGATCGTTTCTTCAAGCATAATCCCATCAGCAATTTAATACGCCATTGACTAATTCATTACACCAAGTGCATAACTTTAATTTACTAACATTGAACTGAAAGGAGAAGAGACAACTCTTATGATACTAGACTAGTGTGTGTGTGTGGGGGGGGGATGATCCTGTTTGATTCTAGCCAATGACTAGAGGAATGCATTCTAAGATTTTCTTTTCCCCCACTCATCCAACATTATCCAGAGCTATTTGATCTTTGGTGCAGGGCAAGCAGAATCTTCCAAAAGTCTGTTTTTTTTTAATATCACATCTCAACAAAATGAACTATACAACAGATAAATACTAGTTTGAATTAAGAGTGTTGTCTCTTATCTTGCACTCAACCTCAGTGACAGGAAGAAGTGGAATAGCTGCTTGCTTGCTGATTTCCAAAAAACAGTATTAAATTGTGTCACCTATTCCCTTCTTTGGGGAATTGAAATAATTTAGAACCTCAATTTTATTTTACAATCCTTGTCACTGTCTCGATAGGTAGCAAGTATCTCATTTAAAAAAAGTTCAACAATTTTAGATTATTTGAAACATTGAATCCTTCAATTTTTTTTTTTCAACTGTAAACTAAGTGATCAATCTAGCAAATTTCTGGTGTGAAAAATGAATCCTCTATCTACTGCACACCCAGTACCCTCTACAGTGCAAAGATTTATTTAAAATATATATAGTTTTCATGAGTTTTGAAAATAGGGTCGCAGTGTAATTATTTTATTGAAAATATTAATTATAGTCAGTTGAAAATTATAAATTAATCAGTGCTCATTACCAAAATTAATCCTTACAGTTTCAGATTTAAAGCTAAAACTCCTGATTAGTTAGCAAATTTAAAACACACATTTAGAAAAACAAAACACCAACATCTATAAAAATTTATTTAAATATCACAGTCATATAAGTACATAAATACTATGACTATTTTTAACAGAAATATTTATTTCTATTAAATATTCAATATGCGATAGTGGCTGCTTATAAACATATAGCTGCTCTCATTTCTTATAAAAGTCAATCCTAAAAAATGTAGTTTACTCCCACACCCCCAAGTTTAATCTTGACTATATTTTTAAGTGCTATAATAAAAAATTCTATAACAAATTATATGAAGAGATTCTTACATGTGACCTTCAACAGATATGAAAATTTTTCTTCAACAGAAAGTAGAAATAAAACAAACTAACATCATTTATTTCAACTATTACTTGAAATCACAAACTTAAATCTTACACTGGAGACTTTTTTTTTCATTACATCAATGTAGGTTGGAATAAAAACAGTGAAAAAATTCTTTCCTGTTTTACTAGATGATAAGATAATCAAAAAGTAATCAGTGATTTTTAGAAGGCTAAATAAATTGGGCTTTCATTTTTAAAACATGGTTGCTCTTTTCTTTCTTAGCCTGTTTAAAACATAATCAAAGGCTTAACTTTCTCTAATTAAGGAACTTCTCAGTAGTTACTAACTGCTTCATCAAACACTGATACATATAAGCATCCCTTCCTGCCCTGGTATTCTACGATATAAATTATGTTTAGTGTTTATAATCATAATAATAATAAAAGGTCAAATTCAATTACAGCGGGCATCTGTTTACTGCGATTAATTTGGGACCAAAAACACAACAGTAAATAATTTCACAAATATCAAGCAATGGGTATTGGCTTTGTTTTGTTTCTTTAATAAAACTATCTAAATTGTTTCTAAAGTTCCTATTATAAAGATATGCAGATAATATTAGTTGTATTAGCATTACTTCCAAGCCTTCATGGAGTCTGATGACTCATCATGGAATGTCGCACACTCACAGACCACAATAACTATCATACTTTGCCTTGAACAGACTCTGGCAATGCATTCCACTCATTCACACTACCTGCCAAGCAAAAAGTCTTTTTTAACTTCCTTACTCATATGACCTTTGTATAGCTTCCAGGGATGACCTTTTGTTCTTAGATCATCCATTATCCTATGTAATAATTCCCCTGTTTTTATTTGGTGGGTTGCTTTCACCAGCTTATATGTCTCAATCCTAATCTTCTTCCTCCTCCTATTGGCCAAGCTCTAAAAACCACATTCCCTCAATCTATCCTTATACTCAGATATCTAGATAGATACTAGAAATCCTGCTCTAGGTACTAAACTTGCTGGCTTGGTTGGCCAAATGATTAATGTACCCACTTCAACCAACAGCATGCAGGTTCAAATTCTGCCATAGGCATGGATGTTTGTGATTGTGTTTAGGTAGGAAATGTTCATTAGTTGATGTGGCTTGAAAAAATTCCATGCTTGATCTCTAGAGCAGTTTTTTTTTTTTTTTTGAATTATGTAAAATAAATAAAAATTATTTTTTACAAAGCCAAATAGTAATAATAACAACAACAACATGGAAAGTAAGACATTCACAAATACCCATGCCCACCCAGGGTGGGATTCAAAACCACAGCTTGTTGGATTTCCTTTTATAGAAATCAGGATCTGTGGACAATATCTTATTTCTGCTTAAAATAATATATACACTAACAGTGGCATGCTTCAGTCATATATCACAACTGTTAACAGTAATATTTTTCTGTGGTATGCTTTGCCTTTTTTTTTAGAACGAAAAGTTCTGTCACCTTCATACATTTCGAGACTAGCTAACTCATCTTCCTGAAAAGTTTTTTAATGAAGGTTCCTTGCATCCTCACAGCTGTGCTAAGGGGGCTCTATAATTTGAGAAGCTGCTTATTATTCAGCACCAAGTATAACAGCTTGAAATATTTTCACATATTAATAATTAACAATACCTTAAGACATTACAGTTACTTTTTTTTTTTCTATATCAATGTGCATATATTATAGAATTAAAACTATATAAATATATTGAGAAATGAAATAGCAGCAACATATCTTCATTAATCTGCAAAGAAAAAAAATATTTACAAGACTTTAAAAATA
Source organism: Typopeltis vanoorti (assembly GCF_054136105.1). Lineage (NCBI taxonomy): Eukaryota > Metazoa > Arthropoda > Arachnida > Uropygi > Thelyphonidae > Typopeltis > Typopeltis vanoorti. Next base: position 155,262,412 of record NC_143549.1, on the reverse strand, counting down.
ATCAAGATATCAAATACCAGTCATTATAATAGTAAAATAATATGCAAACATTTGATTAAAGCAAATACATAATGACAAAACAGCAACAATTCATTGCTTCTAAGACTCTGTGGATGAGGTCAGTATCATTAACCTGGATCAAGTCCACTGCCCCTGTTTTCTCCATTCCATTCTATATTTGCAATCCTAACAAATTTTATCTTGTCATCCCTTCCTTGGTCTTCCTCTTTTCTACTGCCATCTATAGGTCTCCATTCTGTCAATAATTTAAGGCTACCTTGTGTTATATCATAATGTATTCAGCCTATTTCCATTTTGAATGCATGAAGTGAAATAAAAATTACAAGTGACACAGAATATTTTTAAAAAACAAACAAACAGTGGTGAGTTTGTGCATGCATGATTTTACATCATGTTTGGTTATCTTTTGTCAAAAAAACCTAGTGCACACACACCTCAGCCAGTCCTCTCATCATGTCACTAGCCATCATAATACAACATGAATCTCTCTCTCACACACACACACACACACACACACACTACCCATTGTTGGTCTTTTTCAAATATTCTGCCTATTACTGTTAATCTATTGCTTAACTCAATCACTGTAATTTTTTATTTCACTCTCCTGATGAAGAGTAATATAATGTACAAATAATAATAGAGGTTTAAACTCAAAACTATGTCAGCAAACAGTCTCCGTGTGGAATTTATACTGGAAAACATTTAACAAGCACCAATTCATGTTCTTTCTACATTTAATCAAATTTATAGTGTGGATCTAAGTTTTTTTGTTTTTTTTTTAACTTATCATGTGTAACTTCTATTCTGTATGTATGAGCCCCCCATGGTGCAATTGGAAGAATAGAGGAACACTGCACTCTTCGACTGGAAAAGAGCTGGGTTCGATTCTCGTGATGGGAAGAATCTTTATATGGGACTTTTTCAATTGAATGCAAGTTAGCAGATATCATACGGAGATAGCAAGGGTTTTTTTTCTCCCGGAAACTCTGGTTTTTCATCCTGCACACAGTCAAATCGGCTATCACAATCGCAAACATCCATTGGCATGGATGTTTGCGATTGTCTGTGAAATTACTAAGATGGCGTTGGTGTAGATGATGATGGTAGTTGCGATCATAGTAATTAGTGGAATGACAGAGAGCTGTAGAGTAGGTGCCCTCCCTCGATGAGTCTTTGGATTCCCTGGAGGTGTCACGTAATAATAATAATATTCATTCTGGCCGAGTATTCAGCATATCTGCTCTCCAGTCAAAAGGCTGCAGGTTTGAATCCCGCTGTGGGCATGGATGTTTGTGATTATCTTTGGAAATATTAGTGGTGGTGTTTGGTGGTAGATGGCATCGGTGTAGTTGTGGTCAGTTGGTGGGTTGAGTGGCGGAGATTGAGTTGAAGAGCAGGTGCCCTCCCTCGATGAGTCTTTGGACTCCCTGGAGGTGTCACGTAAAATAATAATAAAATAAAAAAATATTCTGTAATGTAGGATATACATTCTAAGAAATATATACTACCATTGGTGAAAGTCATTTACGTACAATCTTTGTAGGTCTAGCTTTCAGCAGATGAGACCTTCAACTAGTTTGGGAAGTAGTACATATGTGACTCTCACCATCATACAGGACAACATAAACATTCAAGTAAGTGTGTTTTGCATTATAAAAAACCTAGAGTAATTTTCAGTAGTCAACTGTTTTAATAATGCAAACAGCCAGTTTGAGACGATAATTCAAACTTTATTTCTTTATGATAAGAAAAAATACGTATAAATATAAGTCATCTAATGTAGTATTTACCACTGTTGTTCAAAAGTGTAGCCAACATATTCCTAATTTGTTACTGCAGACCATCTGAATCCTAAAACTACTGCAAGCAAGAAAAGTTCCCTTTGAAGAAAAAAAAAAAGTCCCTGCAATGCCATTTTGTTAATACATAACTGTATGCTCAATTTCAGACATCGCAAATAAGCCATCAGAATTTTTAAACAGTTCAAGAAACAGAAAACTATGTAATTTAAATATGTCATTAGTGATTGATGCCTGAAATTTAACAGTGGATCCTCTAACCAACATTACCAATCTTTGAACAAAACTCATGGAAAAGTTTGGACACACTATGTGGTCTCCAGAACATCTGATCAGTTATGGCAGCAGATAGACCTGCTTACTAAACCATGATTTTTTATCCTTCCTTCCTTCCAATCCTTTAGCTGGATCATCAGTCTCAATTCTTTGTCCTTGCATTCGAGTCTCACTCTCAATTGAAGGTGATCTTCGTCTCAATTCCTACAATTGAGACCACATCAATTATTAGAACAGTTTGTTGTTCTAATAATTGAAGGGTTAGATAATTGAAGTATAATTACATGGCACTGTACCAGAAGTTCGTTGACATGCAAAGGTCAGTTAGTTGAAAAGTCGTTGTTTTGAATTCAGATAACTAGATTTTAGTAAATATGAAACTGATATTTTGATTTAGAGATACCCCTAATAGTGTGTCGGTCCTCCTGTAGGGGTGAATAACATCCTGTCCTCTTTGAGGCATCAACTCCTCAAGATTCTGGAGATAATTCCAGCCATGCTTGTTACAGCACTGTCCACAACTGTGTCTTAGACATTGGTCCTGGATACATGGATCTGTCTTACTCTACAGTATCCCAGAGAGATTCAATCAGATTTAAATTCAGGGAATTGACATGCAAACTCAGGTGAGTGTTCCTTGAGCTATGCCTGGGTGGCTGTGGCATGTTGTGCTGTTGAAACAGATCAAGGGCTGCAGGATGCACGAAGGCCCTAAGTATGTAGGTGATCAGCTAGCACTTTTTCGTGACATTTAAGGACCTCTCCAGGCACACTAAAGGACCTAATGTGTCACATGAGAAGGCTCCCTAAACCATCATCTCTTTGAACAGAACCGGCCTGGCATGATGGAGGTCATGACCTCATGTTGTTGATGTGATACTTGCACCCTCCCGTCAGCTCGATACAACTGATAATAGGATTCATCAGGCCACACAATTCTGGTTCACTCTGCAGAGGTCCAGTTTTGATGGTCCTGACATCATGCAAGATGCTATGGCTGATGATGAACTGTCAACAGTGGTACAAGATTAAGGCATAGGCTCCCATAGCCCATGGTATGCAAAGTACACCATACTGTTCTCTTGTGGATGCTACTTAGACCTCCGACATTGAAAAGGCAGTTGGACAAGCCTGGAGAGTCTACATCGATCCCGGTATTTATTGTCATGTGGTTGGCCACCACTTGCTTACTGGTACATCCATTGACGGTATACTCGCTACAGAACCTGATCTGGTTGCCCTCAAGAACACAAGGGTTCTTACCACTTGGGCAATAGAACTACCCCATCTATCTTGTGCCAATAATACACCCATGATCAAAGTTGCTAAAATCACCACACTTACCCATGTTTGTTGATGTGATACAACGTCGGGAAGCCCTGATGTCTGCATATTCACTGCCTGTGTTCGGTCTGGGTACATTTCACTCTGTGTGGGGGATGCCAGTGCCAACTTTTGTCCATTGATTGTAAATTTCTGTAAAAAGTTTATCTTTTTTTTTTTTAAATTCTTTTTTTAAAAAAAGAATTTAAATCCCTTTGTTCAGGAAAAATACAAGATATCTTCTAAAGATGCATTTCCCAAACTTTATATAGCTGCCCAGTTTTTTGGAGCGTAATTTTTTTTGCTTCCTATATTTATATGTTTGCTAAATTAAATAAGTACATCTGTAATATTAGTAATAAAACAATTTTTTATTATGTTATTAAACTTTAACAAACAACAGTCACACGTTTCTGTCAATTCATTTTATATTTTTTTATTATTTATAGCTTGAACGTCTCTAGTGAAAGCTCACATGCCTTATTTGAATTTTTACAATTTACGTAGTGATGTTTTCTCCCTGCTGCAGGATACCAGAGTGTACAGAGGATTTGAAATTGGAAGTGAACACTATTTAGTCTTGAGCAGGATAAAATTGAATTTCATTTTGAAAAGAATAACATGTAAGAAAGTTTTAAAGCGAATAAAAGTTGAGCAGCTCTTAGATGTGAACTATAGACTAAAATACACAAAGATTATTGAAGAAAAAATAAAAGAGTTTGGGAACAGGAACCAAACCTTGAAGATTCAGTGGCAAGTCTTGAAGAAAACCCTGATTGATTCAGCCAGAGAGGCTTTTATTCTTACAGAATACAGAGACAAATGTAAGAAAGCTAAACAGTGTGTAAAACTAGCTAAACAAAAGTCATTGGAGGACTTTGGCAAGAATATAGAAAATAAATATCAAGAAGGTGGCAAAATATTCTGGAGGTTGTTGAAGAAGCTTAGGTATGGAGGAAAGAGTGCTGTAAAAGGAGTTAGAGATGATAAAGGTGAAATGAAAACAGGAGAAAAAGATATCCTTGAAGTATGGAGTAATTATATTGAAAAACTGCTAAATGAAACAAGCAGTGATGACAGCACAGTGATAAAAAACACTGACCAGGCATGCAGTCAGGAATACATATCCATACTTGAAGTAGAAAAAGCCATCAAAGGCTTGAAATGTGGAAAGGCAGCAGGAGTAGATGATATTCAACCAGAAATGCTGAAGTATGGTGGTATAAAAGTCTTACAGTGGCTGCACTGCATAGTTCAGAAAGCTTGGACAGAGGGACGAATTCCCGATGATTGGAGTAGAGCTTTCATAGTACCCATATATAAAAAGGGAAATAAAACTGAATGTGAGAATTACAGAGGTATTTCTCTACTGAGTGTTCTTGGTAAGATTTATGCAAGTATACTTAAGAAACGGTTGAGAAGGATTGTGTAAGAAAAGCTTAGTGAAGAACAAGCTGGATTCAGGCCAAATAGAGGCTGTCAGGATCAGATCTTCACTTTACGACAAATAGTCGAGAAAGCATGGGAATATAACAAAGATCTGTATTTAAGTTTTGTCGATTTGGAAAAGGCATATGACAAGGTGCCAAGAGAGAAGCTATTCAATACGCTGCAGTTATATGGTGTCAATGGGGCATTATATCAAGCAATACTTAGTCTTTATTTGAGTTGTAAGTCAGCAGTTAGAATTGAAGGAAGTACAGGAAGATGGTTTAATGTTAAATCTGGTGTGAGACAAGGATGTACATTATCCCCTCTGTTATTCATTATCTATATGGATCACATTATGAAGGAAAGTGGTATTAAACCTGATATCAAAATTGGAGATTTTAATGTCAGCTCTTTGCTTTATGCGGATGATGTTATACTTCTAAATAAATCCGCTACAAGTCTGCAAGATTCTCTGACTAAATTGAATAGCTGTTGTAATAGATATGGTATGAAGGTCAGCAATAAAAAGACAAAGACAATGAAAATAGGCAGAATCATTGAAAATGTCAACTGTGTTGTGAATGGAGAACCTGTGGAACAAATAAAACATTTCAGCTACTCAGGCACAATTTTTACTGAAGATGGTAAATTAAATATAGAAATAGACAACAGAATCAGCAAAGCTGGTATGGTGGGAAGTCAACTGAATAAATTCATATGGAATAAGAGAGAAATTAGTCAGAACACTAAATTAGCTGTATACAAGACAGTGTTCAAACCAGTTTTAACTTATGGATCTGAGAGCTGGGTCAGAAGTAAAACACTTGACCAAAGACTAGAGACCACAGATATGAGAGTCCTGAGAAAGATTATAGGCTAGGCTTGAATAGATGGCATCAATGGCAATATCATATTAAAAATGAGGATATTAGGAAAGAACTTGACATTGTCAGCATCCAGGAATGCATTAGCAGAGCTAATCTCAGGTGGTATGGTCACTTAAATAGAATGGGAGAGGAAAGATTAGCAAAACAAGTGTTCTCTGCCAGGTTGGCAGGAAAATGACCCAGAGGAAGACCAAGATATAGGTGGATTGATATGGTACAAAATGCCTTAGACGATAGAAATATAAGATCTGATAATGTTGGAGTCTTGACAAGTAACAGACTGATTTGGAGGAAAATTGTAGATAGGAAGTTAGTAATGATGTAATTTTTTCATGTAGTACTGTCATATCCTGTACACCCCTTGAGGATACATGGCAGGAATTTGATGATGATGATGATTGTCTTTTTAATGCTCACCTTCATACCATATCTATTACAACAGTTATTCAATTTAGTCAGGGACTCTTGCAAACTTGTAGCGGATTTATTTAGAAGTATAACATCGTCCGCATAAAGCAAAGAGCTGACATTAACATCTCCAATTTTGATATCATGTTTGATACCACTTTCCTTCATCATTTAGCACTATTCATCATTTATATCTTCTTGGGAGTATGTATCATGAATTTCTTACTTTAAAAACAATGTATAAAATATTTCAAGTATATAATGATTGTTTCTAAGTTTAAAAGTTTTTTTTTGTTTTTTTTTAATAATGTGGACATTATGTCTCTGTTCTAGATGTGCTGTTTTAGTGGTATAGGTATTGAAAAAGGGGCCAAATCTGAAAATAAAATTTTTCCAACTGGCATAGTTGGCCGAGCGGTTGGCGTGTCCACTCTCCAGTCAAGAGGCTGCTAGTTTGAATCCTGTCGTGGGCACGGATGTTTGCAATTGTCTGTGGAAATACTAGTGGTGGTGGTCAGCGGTAGATGCCGTTGGTGTAGTTGCGGTCAGTTGGTGGATTGTGGGTGGTGGAAGCAGAGTTGTAGAGTAAATGCCCTCCCTCGATGAGTCTTTGGACTCCCTGGAGGTGACAAATAATAATAATAATAGTAAATAGACCAAAAAATGACACATTGTAAATTTACATGATTATAAATTTTAGTAAAGATCATAAATACCAAATTTCGTTACATTTCCATCCATTCAGAGTACAGTGATTAATATCCATTTGAATCAGGTTTACAAATTTCTTTTACTAAAAATGGCCTAACTTAAATATTACTTTTCAATAAATCTATCAAGTCAGAGAATGAATCATACAAATGTGTATGCAGAGAAAAATGAACAAAACAAATCCAATAAATATTCACACAAAAGAAAGCCATACCATAATTTATTTAACATCACCATTTATTGCATGCTGCTCAGGATCATCATGAAGTCCTTTAGCAATTTCATTATTTATATCAGAATTTTTCTGCAAATTTCCTGCTTTCACTCTACCAAGTACTTTATCTAGTCTTCTGACAAAGGTATCTACATCTTCTTGAGTTATTCCAATGGCTGCAGCAGCAGTGAGGTAGGCATATGGATAAGAACTGTGATGCATTCCCCAGTTTTGAAAACTATAGTTACCTATGCACTTCTTATCACCTGCAACCACTACCCTTAAAAATGAATTAGGAAAAAAAAAATTTAAGCATAAAAATCTTAATATATTTTTATTGAATTTTATATAAGATAAACAAAAGATTAAATATGCAACCTAAATAGGTTCAAAAGATGTGTAGCTTCAAAAATCTTAACATATATTTTTACTGATCTGTTCCCAAACAGACGCATAAGGCAAAAACATTCTAATGATTACTAAACCAAAACACTAAAGGATTATGGTTTAGTAATTTTAGATTTTCAGAGCAGAATTTTGAATAAATTTTCTTGACTATTTTCAAAGCTAGTGTTACAATGATAACACACAGACAGAATGAATACCTTTAAGAAATGTGGAGTTCATTCCACATTTCTTAAAGCCCACATAGCCTTTAAGAAATGTGGAGAACTGAAAAGAACTTCTGACCCAATGTCCAATCCTCTCAAATGTGGTGTACCTAGTATCAGGTATCCAATGAATAAAACAAAATCAGTTGGCAAATTGAGGCTTAGCCAAACAAATAGTATTTTGCATTAGCTTAAATCAAAAATGCAAGTGATGGTACAGCATGACGAAATGTAATGCTGACTGAGGAACTATCCAGTTGAACAAGCAAAGGTTCATAGTTTTCATTATGAAACCAGAGCAAACAGTGAAAAGTCAGCTATTGAGACAAACAAACTCAGAGTTAGCAGAATTACCGATAGTCACCATCAGAAGTACCTATGGAAAAACAGAAGTAAAAGAAGAAAGAGCAGTATCATGTTGATATAACTGCTGTTAACAAGAAAATACTAATAAATTTGTGAAACAGTGAATCAGGGAAAAGGAATAGCCATAACATTCAAAACTAAACACAATTTAGGTTAATTTCAAATTATGGAAATGAACAGTGAGACTGTTTATTTCCATAATTCATCCCACTATGCCCCACAAAAACTACTAGCAAGGAAGAAGTGGAAGAATTTTTCAAGTCATTAAAGATTGCAGCTGACAGAAAGTGAAAAAAGAAAATGATCCTTGCAGATCGAAATAGAAGCATAGGAAATGATTAACAAACCAAATTAAATGCTCTGGGAAAACCTGGAGCAAAGCTAATGATAATAGTAAGTACCTAATGAATTTCTGTTTGAGAAATGGACTAATCATTAATAACACCATGTTCCAATATGAAGATGCATAAATTCAAATTCAAACTAGTTCAAGATGATATTATTATTATTATTTTTGCACGAGCATGTCCACCGAGTCCTAAGACTGATTGTAGTAGATCCAAACTATCAACGCAATATCTATCATACCTCTCCTTGGAACCATTAACAGACAAAGCACTCCCAACTCATTCAGGCAACCCATTTCATTCATTCAATATTCTCCAAGCAAAAAATCTTGTCCTCATTCCCCTTGCTAACCACTCTTACACAACTTCCAGGTCATCCCTGGAAGTTGGGTAAGCACCAATGTTATCAAATCTTTTAAGTAACTTAAATGTTTCTATCATATTCCCACTTTTTTGCCTATCAACCAACCAACCAACCTTTTGCAATCTACAAATCATCAATATATTCTCATAGGAAGCATCCCACAGACAACTCACCTCTCTCCACCACTTCCTCATCCCCAAGAAACCCAGGTGACCAGACCTGAGCACAGTAATTCAGAGCTAATCGTATAGAGGCTCTATAAAGAGGAATGATAACTCCCTTCCTTGTTAGTGTGTTCTTCAATAACCAAGTAATCCTGTAAGATACCCTGGTTACTTTAGCAATATACCCTCTAAACTTCAACTCTCTATCTACTACTACTACCCCACCCCATCCCTCACTTCATCAATTTCCTAGAGTACTGTTTCCTCAATGTTGTACACAGCTTGTAATCTTTGTATTCCAAAATGCATAACTCTACACTTTTCTACATTAAATTAACATCCATTATGTTCTGCCATACCGTTAGCCTATGCAAATCATTCTGAAGCCTTGAATCACATTATTAACTATTACCCTGCCCAACTTTGTGTCACTGGCAAACAACTGAACATCTCCCTTCAATGTCTGAATGAAATATCTGAAAACAACTGAATATCACTCTTCAGTATATACTCAACTGCCTTGTTATATGAATGTAAAAGATTTGAAACAGGAAGTGATCACTATTCAAGTGCTGAGCAATATAAAAATGAATACCATATTCAAAAGAAAACATGTACATAAGGTTTTAAAAAGAACCAAAGCTTATAGAAGTGAATTGGAATGAAACGTACAAATATCATTAAAGTTGACTTGGTTTTTACAAGTCCGAAAACAAGAACCAAATATTGGCGATATGTTTTCAGTTGCTTTCATTTGACCTCCAAATTAATCCCTTATGTGTCAATATTATTAGATCTTATAATTCAGTCTTCTAAGGAACTTCTAACTGTGCCAATCCTAAATTATGGTCTTCCTCTGAGTCGTCTTCTTCTTCCTGCCATAGTGACATCAGACACTTGTTTTGCTAACTGTTAAGTGACAATACCACCATTAGATAATTAAGGTGGCAGTATCAATTTCAAATGATTCCCCCAAATTTACTTACTCTATTGCCTACTGCCATGTTCAACTTGCTATCTTCGCTCTTCACTTAAAATTGTGCCTAAATAACTGAAATATTTGAACTGTTCTACAAAATCACCAATGAAAATGCAGTTGATGTTTTTCATGTTCCAGCCTATTTTCACTGTATTTGTCCTTTGATTACAGATTTTCACACTGAAAATGTTTAGCTGAATCTTGAAGATATACTGGATTAATTACTGGACATATTGGAAGACATACTGGATTTAGGAGTATAACATATCCGCATAAAGCAAGATGAATTGAATATCACCATTAAGTTTAACTACACTTTCCTTCATAACATGATCCATAAAGATGAAGAACAAGAGAGGAGATACTAAGCCTCCTTGTCCTTATGCCTAATTTTACATCAATCTTCCAGTACTTTCTTCAATTCTAACTGTTCTTAAATGCAGACTATGCTGCTCTATGAAATGCTCCATTTACCTCACATAATTGTTGCATTTTGAAAAATGCTTTTCTCTTGGCAGCTTGTCATATGCCTTTTCATATGTACAAAATTTAAATAGCAATCCTTGTTATATTCCCATGTTCTCTCAATTATTTGTCTTAAACAATCTGATCCAAAAACCTGATATAACCTAACATCTGGTTCTTCTCGAAGTTTGTTTCACTTCCACTATTTTTCTAAGCCTTGTCCAATATGCTTGAATAAATCTTACCTGGGACACTCAGTAATCCTCACATTGTTTTACATCCCATTTTATAGATGGACACTATGAGAGTTCTATTCTGATCCCAAATTCTGACAGTTTAACCACTGTAAAATTTTTACACCTCCATGTTTGGGCATTTCTGGTCTAATATCTACTCAACTGTCTTTAGCCACTTCAGGTTTTTGATGGCTTTCTTTACTTCAAATATTATTATGCACTCCTAATGGCATTCCTTTTGAATATTATCCTATTACCTTTTGCTTGTTCCAATTAATAACTTTTCAAAGTATTAATTTTTAGACATCCAGAATATCTATCTTCAGTTTTATGTGTACTCTCTCTTTCCTCCAGATCTAAGCTTTTTTCAATAGCCCTCCTCAATATTTTGCCACCTACCTGATATTTCTTAAAAAAATCTTCCCATGACCTTGACTATTTTAACACACTGCTTCATTTTCTTATTTTTCTCTATACTGTCAGGAATACTGTTAGCTTACTAGCTAGGACCTTTCAATATGCTTCCTTTCTTTAAGGACAGTTCTTTTCTAGAACTTGTGAGTTCAGCATGAACTTCTGATTTTTCATGTACTTGCAACAACTTTCACCACGTGACTCCAAGACGGAATTCATTTAATGTTTATTTTAGTTTTCCATTGAGTCTCCAAGGTTTGGGTCCTGTTTTCATATATATAGTAATATTTGTAAACTTGAGTCCCATATACAAATATTTATATATTTGTATATAGGGTGCTTAAGGGTCAAAGCTGTATAACTGAGAGGAAACCTCCACATAGCCTTTAAAGGAATGCGGAGAACCGACCAGGGCTTCTGACCTAATGTCCAATCCTCACCTTCTCGTGGTGCACCCTGTTGGGTATCTACTTGGATACTGAACGAATGAGGATGGGCTGGCAATTTGGGATTTAGCCGACCAAATTGTATTCTTATTGGTTAAATCAAAATAAAAAATGATGGTACAACATGACAAAATTTCATGCCGGCTGGGGCATCGCCCGGTTAAACAAGCCCCCCTTTGTTTTCGTCAGGGAACAAGGGCAAACAGCAAAAAGTCAGCTACTGGAACAAATCTGAAAACAAACCCCAACTCAACATCACCAGAGTTAAAGATCGGTACTATCAATGTAAGAAGCCTGAATACCAAAGAAATGGAGCTAGCTGAAGAATTAGATAAGTACCAGATCGACATAAAAGGGGTGACTGAAACAAAAAAGACCAAAACTGGTGAGATCTTTCTGAGCAATAAATACAAAATGTTATATTCAGGCAATGACAATCAAAGAAAAGAAGGAGTAGCCATAGTATTGGACACAAAATACGAGGCTAATCTTCTTGAATGGCAGTCAGTCTCAAGTAGAGTAATGTGGGCAAATATGAGAATGGGGAACTGGACAATGAGACTTATTTGTGCCTATGGTCCCACAGAAGGTTCTACTAAGGTAGAAGTGGAGGAATTTTTTGATGCTTTAGAAAACGCAACTGATACAATGAAAAAGGAAAAGTTGGTCCTTGTTGGGGATCTAAATAGCAGAGTAGGAAATGATTGTGAGGCATACAAAAATATTTTGGGAAAATTTGGAGAAAAGAGCAAAGCTAATAATAACGGCAAATATCTATTGGATTTCTGCTCAGGACATGGACTGGTTATTACTAACACCATGTTCCAACATAAAAATGTGCACAAATTCACATGGAGAGAAGAGGCTAGGAATAAGAAAAGTCTCATTGACTATGTTATTGTTGATAGTGATGTTTTCTCCCTGGTGCAGGACACCAGAGTGTACAGAGGATTTGAAATTGATCACTATTTAGTCTTGAGTAGGATAAAATTGAATTTCATATTGAAAAGAATAACATGTAAGAAAGTTTTAAAGCGAATAAAAGTTGAGTAGCTCTCAGATGTGAACTGTAGACTAAAATACACAAAGATTATTGAAGAAAAAATGAAAGAGTTTGAGAACAGGAATCAAACCTTGGAGATTCAGTGGCAAACTCTGAAGAAAACATTGATTGATTCTGCCAGAGAGGCATGTGGTGAGGTTGTCTGCAAGGATAAAAAAATTAGAACTCCCTGGTGGACACAGGAAGTTAAAGAGGCAGTGAAGGAGAAGAAGAAAGCATATCAAAAGTTCCTGTCAAATAAGTCAGCTTGTGCTCTTAGAGAATATAGAGACAAATGCAAGAATGCTAAACACTGTGTAAAACTAGATAAACAAAAGTCATGGGAGGACTTTGGCAAGAATATAGAAAATACAACTCAATTAATCAGCCTCAGCCCTAAGAAATTCTCCAAACCTCAACAAATTTGGTTGTATGCGACTGCCCCAAATTTGGGAGGCCTAGATCAGCAGACCTTCAGCCCAACGGCCAAGAACACCTACTTAGCCTGCTAGAGGACACCATCAGGACTGTTAGGAGAATAATAGCTTCATCTCTTCATTCCCAGTTTCTGTGTTGTAGTGCCTACATGCACGTAACTTTTTTTGTAAGTTCCTTTAGAAGATGGCAATGTGACATTGCCAAAATATCGGAAAATATATATTAAAGTTTAATTTAATTTATATCCTTAACTACATTGTTCAATTCCTTAAGTGTTTTAATAAATAATATAGAAAATAAATATCAAGAAGGTGGCAAAATATTCTGGAGGTTGTTGAAGAAGCTTAGGAATGGAGGAAAGAGTGCTGTAAAAGGAGTTAGAGATGATAAAGGTGACATGAAAACTTGAGAAAAAGATATCCTCGAAGTTTGGAGTAATTACTTTGAAAAACTGCTAAATGAAACAAGCAGTGATGACATCACAGTGGTAAAAAACACTGACCAGGCATGCAGGCAGGAATACATATCCATACTTGAAGTCGAAAAAGCCATCAAAGGCTTGAAATGTGGAAAGGCAGCAGGAGTAGATGATATTCAACCAGAAATGCTGAAGTATGGTGGTATAAGAGTCTTACAGTGGCTGCACTGCGTAGTTCAGAAAGCCTGGACAGAGGGACGAATTCCCGATGATTGGAGTAGAGCTCTCATAGTACCCATATATAAAAAAGGAAATAAAACTGAATGTGAGAATTACAGAGGTATTTCCCTACTGAGTGTTCCTGGCAAGATCTATGCAAGTATACTTGGGAAACGGTTGAGAAGAATTGTGGAAGAAAAGCTTGGTGAAGAACAAGCTGGATTCAGGCCAAAACAGAGGCTGTCAGGATCAGATCTTCACTTTACGACAAATAGTCGAGAAAGCATGGGAATATAACAAAGATCTGTATTTAAGTTTTGTCGATTTGGAAAAGGCATATGACAAGGTGCCAAGAGAGAAGCTATTCAATACGCTGCAGTTATATGGTGTCAATGGGGCATTATATCAAGCAATACTTAGTCTTTATTTGAGTTGTAAGTCAGCAGTTAGAATTGAAGGAAGTACAGGAAGATGGTTTAATGTTAAATCTGGTGTGAGACAAGGATGTACATTATCCCCTCTGTTATTCATTATCTATATGGATCACATTATGAAGGAAAGTGGTATTAAACCTGATATCAAAATTGGAGATTTTAATGTCAGCTCTTTGCTTTATGCGGATGATGTTATACTTCTAAATAAATCCGCTACAAGTCTGCAAGATTCTCTGACTAAATTGAATAGCTGTTGTAATAGATATGGTATGAAGGTCAGCAATAAAAAGACAAAGACAATGAAAATAGGCAGAATCATTGAAAATGTCAACTGTGTTGTGAATGGAGAACCTGTGGAACAAATAAAACATTTCAGCTACTCAGGCACAATTTTTACTGAAGATGGTAAATTAAATATAGAAATAGACAACAGAATCAGCAAAGCTGGTATGGTGGGAAGTCAACTGAATAAATTCATATGGAATAAGAGAGAAATTAGTCAGAACACTAAATTAGCTGTATACAAGACAGTGTTCAAACCAGTTTTAACTTATGGATCTGAGAGCTGGGTCAGAAGTAAAACACTTGACCAAAGACTAGAGACCGCAGATATGAGAGTCCTGAGAAAGATTATAGGCGTGAATAGATGGCATCAATGGCAATATCATATTAAAAACGAGGATATTAGGAAAGAACTTGACATTGTCAGCATCCAGGAATGCGCCAATTCTGTTTAGGTGACCATACAGAATGGGTGAGGAAAGATTAGCAAAACAAGTGTTCTCTGCCAGGTTGGCAGCAAAACGACCCAGAGGAAGACCAAGATATAGGTGGATTGATATGGTACAAAGTGCCTTAGACCAGTGCTTCCCAAACTTCTGGATGTCAGGGCCTCCTTTGCAAAAATTAAAATATTTCACAGCCCCCCCTCAAAAAAAAATCGTAATAGAGAGATATATTATTATAATATTTATTGTATTTCTATTCAAGACAAAACATACACAGTGAATACTGCAAAAATCAAATGCATATATTACATTTTTTACCTCTTACAGTTTGGTTCTGAAGACGATATGGTCTGTTCTGGTAAAATATGAAATACTGTCCTTTTTTTTTTTAGTCTGTTTCTGCTTCTTCTGATTGTTCGCGGGATTTTTTTTTTATTTTTTATCAACCACTTATCCATCTCAGGGTTAATTTTTTTACGTAGAATAGATCAAATAATATCACCACTTACCGATACTGGCACACCACAGACTGACAACATGAAATTAGTGAATATTACCTGAATAAGGGAATCCCCGGACCAGGAACATTTTTCACTTTTGTGACTTTTCTCCGTTTATGGTAATTAAGCCTAACACGACACAGACAGCAAAGGCAGTCTGTTTATTAAAACGTGCATATGATTGGTGCGGTATTAACAAAAGATCACGCAACTGAAAGATAAAAGCATAGCTGACAAGTGAGTTGAAATGCTAACTCTCTTCAACCGAATTCCATATGTGAAACTGCCATAACATTCATTATATATATATATATATATATATATATATATATATTACTTAGTTTTAATACTTTTACGAATTTTAACACGTTCGGTTGAATTTTATTGCTGCCTTGGGAAATCGAACTCACATACATCTAATTAATAACAATAGTTTTTAGTTAGATACTGTGTTAGCCCATGCAACATATGGTTTTGTTTCAGTCTATACAGCATAGTTTCTGTATGAGGGACATGTGATTCATTAATTAGTGTGTTTTTATCCCAGTTGTCTCTAATTGCACAATTTGTTGAGAAATATATTACACAGACTCCTTATTCACTGGCATAATAAAAGTACTTATTTTTATTGCCTCTGCAGTATAGTGGCTCTTAGGGAGGGCGCGTTGTTTACCACTGCAAGCGAGTTACTATATCCCCACATGAACTTGTTTAAGCTTTTTTTTCATGTGTGAAGTATATGCGAAACTTTTATTGGTAACAGAAAACTAGCTCAGATGACAGTGATAATATAAAACGAGTTTTGATATGTATATAAAGTCAATATCAACAGTCCCTGATTACGAACGCGTTATGAAAGGGACAGAAAGATTTGGAACTTCCCTGGAGAACATTCGAAGTAAATACAATTAACCACTGCTTTGAAATGAAACATATGAATAAGCAATATTTACTAATATTCGTTAAGCGCCGAAATAAGCAGGAAGCAAAGTTTGTGAACCAACACCAATGTGTGAATTTTTCCATTAAAATATAAAAAATAACAAAAAAGAAATAATAAAAGTTAAATACGTTTGTTTTAAAATAAAAAAAAATCTACTTAGTCTTAAAACATTTTAAATTTGTTTTCATTATTTCACGGCCCCCCTCAACAAAACCTACGGCCCCCCAAGGGGGCTGCGGCCCACAGTTTGGGAAGCGCTGCCTTAGACGATAGAAATATAAGATCTGATGATGTTGGAGTCTTGACAAGTAACAAACTGATTTGGAGGAAAATTGTAGATAGGAAGTTAGTAATGATATTTTTTCATGTAGTACTATCATATCCTCTACACCCCTTGTGGGTACATGGCAGGAATTTGATGATGATGTATACTTGAGTCTACATCTGAAAGCTGTTTGGATTCGATTCTATAAAAAACCTTTCTACATATTTCTGCCGGCCTGCTTGGCAGAGTGGTTAGCGTATCCGCTCTCCAGCCAAAAGGCTGCAGGTTTGAATCCTGTCATAAGCATGGATGTTTGCGTTTGTCTGTGAAAGTACTAGTGGTGGTGAATGGCAAGTGTAGTTGCAGTTCGCTGTAGTTTGTGAATTGAGCGGTGGAGACAGAGCTGTATAGTAGGTGCTCTCCCTCGATGAGTCTTTAGACTCCATGGAGGTGTGATGTAATAATAATATTTTTCTTTTCAATATGATATTAATTTTTATCCTGCTAAAAACTAAATGGTAATACTTCCTATTTCAAAAACCCTCATGCAAGGTTTATCTTTAAACAATGTGAAGATATCATCAACAATAAAATGTCCATCCACACAACTTCTCTCCCTGTGAATTTTTGTACATTTTTATGTTGGACATGGTATTAGCCGATGTCCTGAACAGGAATCTAATAGATACCATTATTACTAGCTTTGCTCTTTTCTGCAGATTTTCTCTGAACATTTCTACATGTCTGGTATTCATTTCCAACTCTGCTGTTTAGATCTTAAACAAGAGCTTGTTTTCTATTTCTTTCTTTTTCCCCTGTCTTCATGTTAGTAACTGTCTCCAATGACTTGAAAATTCCCTACTTCATTAGTAGAATCTTGTGGGACCATATGCTCAAATAAGTCTTGGTGTCCAATTTCCCATTTTGAACACCTGAATATCTCCCATATCTCTACTTGAAACTGCCATTCAAGAAGTTATCCTCATGTTCAGTGTTGAATGCTATAATTATTCCTTTTCTTGATCACTACTGAATATAACAGCTTATAGTTATTATTTAGCAGAATCTCACTTGTTTAAGTCATTTTCATCTTCATTCTTACATTGATGTGCCCAGCATCAATTCTGCTGATGTTGAATTTGATAGCAAATTCAATTAGAAAATAAATAACAGAATAGTGCTTGAGAGCCTTCTGTGAAGGTGGAACACACAAGAAGTAATGTCTGGAATATTTACTACATGGAGACAGACTACTGATGGACAAAATCACAATCTATTATTTAAATTCTTGAGCAGTTTCATGTGCATTATATCATTTTACAGGAGAGTGAAATTACTCCATATTATAATAACTAAACAAACCAACAAATAGTATCAATATTAAGGCACATTTAAAATACACTAATAATACTGCATGTGCACACATCATGACACATCATGAATTGCATGTGCTAGGTTTCTGATGAAATAAGAACAGACTTGATGTAGGATAATTCTTTTCTATACTGACTGGAGTTTAACATTTTTAACGATTCGTTCAATGCCTTTGTGAAGAAATTATAATCAACAAGCCATTTTTTGTACCCTGCCACATGACATGATTTAACTATTGCATTTGAGGCTATGTCTGATTTATGTTTTTTCCCCTTCTCTATGTCCTTGGCATGCTTACCACTCATGACCATTCTTTTTATTCCACATAGTGTATTCCACAATGGACTGGATCCAAGGAAGTGATATTGCTCCTTTATATTCCTATCTGTCCTATCTTTTAAGTAGGCAGTTTAAGAATGTTCTGTACCATTTTTCAATTATAACCACTTTGTAAAAGGATGAGACCAAGATGTATGAGTTCTTGATTTCTTTTTTCTGCACTTGTAGAGATGTTATATGACTGTCTTGCTAGATTTTTACAATACCTACTGTTTGGATGGATAGTGGTGTGATATTGCACAGAGAAAAATACTCTCTTGAAGAGATATAGTATAATGCACATAAAACTAGTCATGACTTTAAATAATAAATTGTGATTCATCCAAAGAGAATAAGAAAAGATGGTATGGAGCCAGTCAAATAAATTTAAATGGAGTAAGTGAGAAATTATCCAAAACACTAAATTAGCAGTAATACAAGACATTGTTCAAACCACATTTAACTTTTAAATCAAAAGTGTAAGTAGAAACAAAACAGCTGATCAACAGTAGAGACTATGGATATTAGTGCTCTGAGAAAAATTATAAAAATGAATGGATGACATCAATAGAAGAATCCTGTTAAAAATGAAGATATTAGGAAAAAAAAAAATGACTGTTAGCATTCAATAATGTGTGAGCAAAAGTGATCTAAGACTGGATGGCTACTTAAATAGAATGAGAGAGGAAAGTTCAGCAAAAGAATTATTTGATAACAAGAAAAACAAGATCTTGGTGATTCAGTCAGAAAGTAACTAAGAAGACAAATGCAAGATATAATATTGAAGTTCTTACAAATAAATTAATTTGGCAGAAAATTGTTGGTAAAAAAACTAGTAATGTAAACTTAATCATTTAGTATCAAACATTCTTGAGAACATATCAAGAATTTGATGATGATGTATGAGTTCTATGGAGAGGGGAAAAAAAAAGAAGGAAGGAAGCAGAGTATTTAACAAGATCACCTCTCAGAACTTGGAGAAACAACCAGGTTTTGAGAAGTGACAATATGCAAGACATGCTTTGCCTGATCTCTGGTAGCCTCTATAAAATCTTGATGTTCTTCAGTGTACAAATGGTGATCAATGTACTGAATATAATGACAAATAATCCACAAGAGTAAGGAATCTAACAGCCCACTGAATATGATAGTGGAATCGAGTAAGTGTTAAGGACAACATAGGAAGGAAAGAAGGAAGGAAGGAAGCTATCTTGCAAATTGGATTTAAGGAATGCAGGATGAAGCTCTTACATTCTTAAATCAGGGATGTGATGGTAAAACTCAAACTACTAATTTGTAACAGTGACATACATGCATGAGCCTAATGAGGATTTAGACACAAGGCTTTGCACAGATTGAATGGCAACAGCACTTGGATAATGAAACTGTTAGAAGGCATGCAGTATAAAAGTACAGCAAAGCAAGTGGTACCAGCCAGTGCATAATACACAATTTTTTTTTTTTTTGGTTGATTCAGAGAATCAACATAAATCTGAATTTAAATATGAATCTTGCTCACAAAAGACCAGTACATTTAGTATATATTAATACCTACAGTTACCAAACATGCAACTTTTTCAAGCCACTTACCACCTCTAACAAGTAAGGTGGTGGTAGTCCCATACATGCCAACAAAACCATTTATACATAAAGACTTTCAACAAACATTCAAGATACTACGGGATTTGCATGTACAGCCTGTTGGTTGGAGAGCAAGTCCGTTATTCACTTAGAGAACAAGGAATGAAGTGAGGAGAAGATTTATATGGAGGAGACTGGTGGATAAGTGGAATGAACTGCTGGAATATGAGTTTAAAAGGTTCAATATGATAGATGTTTCTAGCTTCACAGATATGAGAGAGCTCTGAGAAAAACTAGGGGAGTAAAGAGACAGCATTGATGCATACAACCATTAAAATAAAAATATTATAAAGGAAATTATATTGTTGATATTCAAAAACATGTGAGCAAAATTAATCTAAGGTGGTAAGAATACTTAAACAGAATAAGTTGAAAGTTTAGCAAAATTAGATGTTTGATACCAGTATGGTAGAAAAGATTTACAGGAAGATCAAGATTTCAAGTGGAATAGAAGCAACGTACTCACTGAAGACACAGCGAGTACGCTGCCTCCATGCAGGTTTGTTACGATGATAAACAAAATATTGCCTTTGTTTTAAATCTCCTCAAAAAACATCTATAAGGTCTCCATATGTCCAAAATTTAACAGAAATAAATTAATGGGGCTGCTACATTCTATAATTCTTCTTCCATCTGATTCAAAAGATAAATTCCTTCCTATCTATCTTCAAAGACCAATTTGATACAATAATCCATGCAGGAGTAAATCAAGTTCCTTGTTCTTGTGGAAAATCATATTATGGTCAAAAAAGGAAGGTAAGCATTTGTACATTAAGAAGCAAGATAGAGTTAGAAAAAATTAGGTTTTGCATATCATGTGATTTTAAGACAATTGATGCAGAACAAAACTGAAGTCATTCATAAAAGGTGCTTTCTACTAGCTCTGTAAAATTGCAAAGAAACAACTAAGAATCACTGCCTTAAATTTCTCAGTTCTAGGAGGTGATCATGTTAAACAGGCATTAGCTACTCTATTATTCCTATACTAATGGTAGTTCTACTTGTAACCATTTTAAGCACTAGAACTAAAGACAGTCAAGAAACTTGGCTAAAAATTCTGCTCTGAGTGTTCTGGTTTAATTTAATTTATTTTTACTAAATACTACTCTTGCTTATTTCAATTAAAATTTTATTTCTAATAGTTTTTTTTTTAAATAGTCACTTTTATTAAGTGAATTTTCTCTGTAATTTAATCTGTTTAATCACGCAAATCACATTAATGCCAATTTACATGGCATTCTTAAATTAATAAAACTGAAATTCCTTAAACTTATAAATGTGTTATTTCTTTCCATAAACATTTACTTATATTAGCTTTATTTAGTTTTTAAATTTAAAGTCTTACTTTTTTTAAGCCTAACAATTTATATGAAGAACCATATAGCTATAGTAATTTTCTTTACATATGAGTATACTAGTCATAAGTAATAAATCAATAGAAAGATAGGGGAATTGTAAAGAGTTATACATTTTCCTCCCATTATATATATATAGAAAGTATTTTACCTTGGGTATAATAAATGTTAAAGATACCAAGCTATTTTAAACATGGTTTTACTCCATTTCCCAAGTAAGAAACAGACAAACAAGTCAAGTTTGCACCTGCACGTAATGGAAGTCTAGCTGACCCTCAAAGTAGTGCAAGTCAAGGCAACTCATGGTAAAAGTAGAATAAGCTCTGATCACTATTCTTAATATTTCCCCTTAATGCACAGCCCATCTCCTTGAGGAGATGTATGATGCTGTGTATTAAAGGCAAGGTGCCACTACCCAGACTGGTTTCAACCTTTATTGAGGTCTCATCAGTAGGAGCCAGGCTAGAAATACCAAGATTTTAGTAATACAGAGCTTATAAGTATTTTACTAGAACAAGTTACCATAAGGTGTTAGCCTGGCTCCACTGATGAGATCTCACTAAAGGTTGAAACCGGTCTGGGTAGTGGCACCTTGCCTTTAATACACAGCATAATGCATCTCCTCAAGGAGATGGGCTGTGCATTAAGGGTAAATATTAAGAATGGTGATCAGAGCTTATTCTACTTTTACCATGAGTTGCCTTGACTTGCACTACTTTGAGGGTCAGCTAGACTTCCATTACGTGCAGGCACAAACTTGACTTGTTTGTCTGTTTACTTACTTGGGAAATGGAGTAAAACCAGGTTTAAAATAGCTTGGTATCTTTTAACATTTATTATACCCAAGGTAAAATACTGTCTACATTTATATCTCATCCAGAGATTTTTATTTAATAAGGCTAAAACACCTTATGGTAACTTGTTCTGGTAAAATACTTATAAGCTCTGTATTACTAAAAATCTTGGTATTTCTAGCCTGGCTCCCACTGATGAGACCTCAATAAAGGTCGAAACCGGTCTGGGTAGTGGCACCTTGCCTTTAAAAAACAGCATCATACATCTCCTCAAGGAGATGGGCTGTGCATTAAGGGGAAATATTAAGAATAGTGATCAGAGCTTATTCTACTTTCACCATGAGTTGCCTTGACTTGCACTACTTTGAGGGTCAGCTAGACTTCCATTACGTGCAGGTGCAAACTTGACTTGTTAGTCTGTTTGCTTACTTGGGAAATGGAGTAAAACCAGGTTTAAAATAGCTTGGTATCTTTAACATATATATATCAATGGATTGGATTCTCTGAAATACTAGTCCAGAAAATATTTAACCATGTCGGTACATTATGTAGAACTCCACAATCTTTGTTTCTATTTTATTTATATGTAACATTTTTAGCAGTAGAACTGAAGACAGTCAAGAAATTCCTTAGTCTCCATGAACACAATTGTTTTTATGCAGAGTAATGAATCAAAATATTGTTTTGATCAGATGGATATGTTTAGGTATGTTAGCAGCCAAATTAATGTTATTTACAGAGTGTATTGTTCATTTTGTTGATGTTAAGGTGAGGATGGTTGCCTAGTTTGGATTAAGAACACTTGTCACAGTTGCTGGAAAAATGATCTATAAACATTATATTGATACTTTGTAAAATTCTGTGCCATATGTTATGGCAGCTCTAAAGAAACAACCTAGCTGAGTACCAGCATGAACATGTGCAAGGTCACATGTTCATACTGATCTGCTGGTATGGTCTATTTCCACAAAAATATACTTTCCCTAGATGGAGAAAATGCCAACTAGACCTAAGTGGAAGATGACTTATCCCCAGTGAAACACTGCCACCCAGATTATCAGAGATGTGAAGTGATCACAGCCACATTTTATCTCTAGAGTAGGAATTTTGGGTTCTGTCTCCTCACTTTCTTCTAGATGCAGTGCAGATACTGTTTAAGCTCCTTACTGTAATTATTTTAACTACAGACATATCTGGTTCAGAAAGCAGTCTGAACCAGAAGCCACACAGCACAGAAGAGAGAACCTGTTGGTAATACTTTGAGAAGCTTTCCCATCATCATCATCATATTCCTGATGTGTGCCTTCAGGAGTATACAGGATATTATGATAGTACTAAATGAAAATGTTACCTCATTACTAACTTTTGATCGATAATTTTTCTCCAAATTAATCTGTTATCTGTCAAGAATCCAATATTTCTCTTCTAAGGCACTTTTCACTATATCAATCCACTCAGATCTTGGTCTTCCTCTGGGTCTTTTTCCTGCCAAAGAACACTTGTTTTGCTAATCTTTCTTCTTCCATTCTGCTTTAAGTGACCATACTACTTGAGACTTGATGTGATATCAGGATGACGAATTAAATGAAGACAACTACGAAAGAGCTGAAGTACCACAGATTCTACCAGAAGCATCCAAAGTTTACAAAATGGAAAAGCTGTAGGTGAGGATGGAGTTATAGCTGAACTTCTAAAAGCAGGCAGAGAAATGATCTACAAAATCTTGGTAAAACTATTTACTTTATGTCTAAAGAAAAATGATGTACCAAGAACATGGAAGAACGCTACCCTAGACTTGACAAACTACCAACACATCAGTCTACTATCAGTGGTTTACAATGTGTTTACAAAAGTCTTGGTTCATAGGCTTTGTATGACTAGATCTAGCATAACCAAAAGAACAGGCAGGCTTTCGAAGTGGCTTCAGTACAATGGACCATATTTAAGTTGTACAACAGATTACTGAATGATGTAATGAATATCAGTTACCATTATGTTTAGTTTTATTGATTATGAGAAAGCCTTTGATTCAGTAAAAACTTGTGCAATACTTAAAACATTATGAAACCAACAAGTTTGATGGTCCTGATGGACATACATCGGGACCATCAAATCAGCATACACCAATGCCACAGCAGCAATTCATTTCGACTAAAACATCTCCACTGTGGAAACAAAGAGAGGTATAAGACAGGGTGACACAATATCTCCAAAATTATTCACAGCATGGGCTAGAAGAAATATTCAAACTTCTTAATTAGGAAAGGAAAGGTCTGAAGATAAATGGAAGCTATTTAAGCCATTACGCTTTGCAGATGACATAGTTATCTTTACTTCAACTGCGCATGAATTACATAACTCATATCCATGAACTCCAAATTGCTAGCAAAACAGCTGGCCTAAAAATAAACCCAAGTTATGTTCAATAGCTATGTCCAACCAGAAATAATAAAAATCAATAATGATGAAATTAAATAAGTAGATCATTACATATACTTAGGACAACAGGTATCAATGGAACAAAATATCATGGATGAAATTAAAAGATGCACAATGCTTGGGTGGAAAATTACATTCATATTCCAAAGGCTAACTACCATCATTGCCTGAAGAGAAAAGTTTTTAACCAATGTATTCTTCCTATATTGACATATGGCTGTGAAACATGGACACTAAAGGCAAAGAAAATTCAAAAATTAAATTGTGAACAACACAATTTAGCATGGAAAGAAGTATGCTTGGTATCACAAGATTGGATCACAAAAGGAATATGTGGATAAGAAATCAAACCAAATCAGCTGAAGTGGCAATGGGCTAGACATATTGCTTGAAAACAAGATCAATGATGGCCAAAAGAAGTACTGGATTGGATTCCATAAGAGGAAAAACAACTACAGCACAGACCTAAATCAGGATGGATTGATAATATCATCAGATTTGAAGGAATGACATAGGAAAGGAGAGCCATGGACAAACAGTTTTGGGAGTAATCTTGGAAAGGCATTCATGCAGCAGTGGATTGACAATGGCTGATGATGGTGACCACTTGATATTAGCTTTGCTAACACATTCCTGAATGCTAATAATGACTAGTAAGTTCTTTTCTAATATCCTCATTTTTTAATATTGTACTGTCATTGATGCAATCTCTTAACCCCCCCCCCAAATCTTTCTCAAAACTCTCATATCTGCAGTATCCAGTCTTTGATCAATTGTTTTATTTCTAACCCAGTTTTCAGATGTATGAGTAAAAACTAGCTTGAACACTGTCTTATATACAGGTATAAGTTAAAGATGCCGAGAAATCATATTCCTGGTTTCATCCTTTATCCAAGTGTAAATGAACAAAGTTTGCAATTGAAATAACTTCATAACTAGGCTACTTTTATATAGATGCTAATGACTTCATATTAATTGCCTTAGTATTCCATAATGCCGGGCACATACCCTTACAGACATGCATAAGGGGGAGGACCTGGAAAGTTCTAATAAACACCTAGAACAAAAATGACATTAAAACAACTGATATTATCACAAAGATAGAACATATCTTAAAATCCTTGAACCCCCATGTTTCATCAAATTGTAATAATTTGTTCTTTTTCTTTTAAAATATATAAGAAGACATAAAATTAATTAATTTTTGTTCTAACTGTTTATCAGAACTTTCCAGACCTCCTTTGTATAATGCTATACATTATGGGAGGGGCCACTACCTAAACCTTACAGTTTCGACCTTTATTGAGATATGTTAAAATGTGGGGGATGCCTCTCCAAAAACTCTGAGTGATCTACAAGATCACTCTGCATTTTACTGAGTAACCCTAAGGGAAAACTGCTAAACTCATTACTCCTGACCTGAATTACTCCAGCCAGGAAACTCAGCAGTGGCTCCACATGACAGGTAAAGACCTGCTGCCGAGCAGAACCTCTCAACCCCCCCCCCCAAGGAATCAAGCAAACCCAAAGATGAACACCACCATATGTCACCAGTAGGAGCCAGACCTAGAAGAGATACCAAGGTAGTAATGCAGAGGCCATGTATTTCCCATATACAAGTAGTCAAAAGGTGTCACAGCTTATTACTGAAATACTCTGAATTAGAACTAGTTGCTGAAAGATTTTTTCACTTGCTTATAGTATAAGTTAAAGATGCCAAGAAATTATATATTTTTTTCTGCCTTTGTTCCAAGTGTAAACAAAGTTTGCACACAAAGTAATTTCACAACTAGGCTACTTGTGTATAAAGGCTAATGACTTCACACCAATTGCATTAATATCCCATAATGCAAGGCACATATCCTTACAGACATGTATAATGCTATGAATTATGGGAAGGACAGTGGTCCTTCCCATACAAAGATGAAACCAAGAAAACAATTTCTTGGTATCTTTAACTTATTGTATACAGCTAGTTGAGTGTTTTAACTAATTTCTCTCTTATTCCATATAAATTTATTCAGTTGCTTTCTATCAAATTAGCTAATTCTGATGTCTATTTCCATATTTGATGTGCTATATTCACTAAAAATTGTGCTTAAATAGTTGAAATGTTTTAACTGCTTTATAGATTTACCATTCAGAATGCATATGTCAGGTATGACACGATATGAATAAAGTAGAGAGCTGAGAGATTAACATTTCTAATTTTGATATCAAGTTTAATGCCACCTTTCTTCATAATGTAGTCCATACAGATGATGAATACCAGTGGAGATAATGTACATGCTTGTCTCATGCCTGATTTAACATCAAACCATTTTTCTATACTTCCTTAAATTCCAACTGCTGACTTACAACTCAAAGATAGATTACATATTGTTTTTCTCTTGGCACCTTGTCATATGCCTTTTCCAGATCTCCAAAACTTAAACACAGATCCTTTATATATTCTCATTATTTCTCAACTATTTGCCTTAGAGTGAAAATTTGATTCTGACAACCTCAATTTGGCCTGAATCCAGTTTATTCTTCACTAAGCTTCCCTTCTGCAATTCTTCCTGGCTGTTTCTCAAGTATACGGGTTGGCCCAAATTAAACTTCCCATATTCTGAGCCTTATGTAGCCCTATCTTACAACTGGAATGTCACCAAATTTGGTAGGGAGACTAATCAAGACATGGGAAGGACTCTGAGGAAAAAAAATTTTAGTTTGAAAAGTCTTCAATAGAGGAATATGACATTGCATAATGAGAAAATAAGTGTAAAAATGGACAAAAAAAAATGAATAACAAAGACTAAACTGAAACGAAAGATTGCCTTTATGTGTTACACTTATGATAACACAACAATAAAACATTTAATATCAATTTAATTTAGCACAGTAATTATGATATTACAGTTACTAGGTGTAAGTGTTGTCACAAACATGCTCGAGTTGTTGCACAACTCGAGCATGTTGAGTTCACCCATGTGAAAGCGATCCTCTGGTTCAATCTGGCCACTGTTCTCGTGAAACAGAAATTGCATTCTGTATGCAGCATTCTCAACAGCAGAACGTACCATGTCTGAAGGAATGTTCATCACAGTCGGTGATATGCTGTCCCTTAAGGCTACCAAGTTCGAGACACCACCAAGATAGACATTGGCTTTCAGAACCAAAAATCGTATGGATTAATATCAGGGGAGCAAGGTGGTGATGCAACTGATAAAAATGTGACTGAGAGATTAACATCTCTAATTTTGATATCAAGTTTAATGCTACCTTTCTTCATAATGTTGTAGTCCTGTACCAGTCATGTAATGTGGGCAAGTGCATCTTGCATTAAAACGGTCATGTCTAGACATTGTCATTGCTAACTCTGCAGAATGATGAAACTGTTCAGCATATGTGGTAATGGAATAAGTTACTAGTCCTGTCGGAGTGATGTCCTCAAAAAAGAATGGCTGTATTATAAAATCTGCTGTGAAGCCACATTAAATAGTAATTTTCAGTGAATATAATGGAAGTTCCTAGAGCGCATGGGGTGATTAGGAAGCCCAAATTTGACAATTTTGGGTTTTTACAGTCCCATACAGATAAAAATGCACCTCATATCCCCACAGAATTTTCCAAAGCAAAGCATCATCAACTTACAATCTGACCAGAAACATCAGCCCAAATGTCAGTCACTTATTATAATCATCATGTAGCAGCTGCTGTATGCAGCTGATCTTGTATGGATAAAATATAATAATTTTGCACAAGACTTTTCATACCATGGAATATCCAATTGTTGCACTGCTACTACCAGCAACACTTTTGTGTGATCTGTTGACAACTGCAGTGCCAACCTCTTCAATTACCCATGGTAGCACTGGTTTCCATCCTCTGCCAGGTCAAACTTCCAAAGATCCTGTTTCATCACTCTTGTGACTCATCGATCTAACTGTGTTAGCTGATAGAGGACCTTTGTTCAACTTCTGGCAGGTTCTAAACTCATGAAGGCAGCAGATGCATTGCACTTGTTAAGGTAAAATAACTTTACAAATAACACACAATAAGGTAAAGTGAGGCACATGCTTGTAAAGTTTTCCTTTTACTTTATAGGTCCTATGAATGACAGCAAAACAGGCATCATTCATAATAAATATATGTTCAAATTTGTTTTGTGCAAATTTTTGATTTCCTGGGCTACAACAGCACCATATTTGCCTTTTCAGCAACTTTTCAAACTAATTTTTTTTTTTTTTTTTTCATGGAATCCTTCTTCCTATGCCTTGATTAGTCTCCCTACCAAATTTGGTAACATTCTGGTTGTTAGATCAAGCTACATAAGACTATGAATAGGGGAAGTTTAATTATGGTCACCCTGTACTTGCATGAAATCCTACAGGAATATTTAGCAGGAAGTTCCTCTAATTCTCACATTCAGTTTTATTTCCCCTTTTATAGATGGGTACTATAAGACCTCTACTCTAATCATTTGGAATTCAATCCTCTGAATTAGGCAATGCAGATATTGTAAAATTTTTCAATATTTGAGCATTTCTGGTCAAATATTATCAACTCCAGCTGCTTTACCACATTTCAGGTTCTTAATGAATTTTTTCTACTTCAAGTACTGATATGTTTTCCTAATGAGTTTTTTAAAGCACTTGTCACTGCTGGCTTCATTTAGCAATCTTTTAGAGTAGTTATTCCAGACATCTAGAATACCTTCATCATCTGATTCCTTTTACAATACCCCTTCCTTCATTTCTAAGCTTTTTCAATAGCTTCCAGAATATTCAGCTACCTTCCTGATATTTTATGTTCTTACCAGTCATCCCATGACTTTTGTTTGTCTTTTGCACTACCATAACTGCCAGCCTGGTTGGCCGAGTGGTTAGTGTATTCGCTCTCCAGCCAAAAGGCTGCAGGTAGTTGCCTCAATCCTGCAGTGGGCATGAATGTTTGTGATTATCTGTGAAAATACTAGTGGTGGTGGTGGGCAGTAGATGGTGTTGATCCCTCAATGCGTCTTGGGACTCCTTGAAGGTGTTACACAATAATAATAATAATAAAACATAAAAAAATCATGGTGTTACTGTATTAAAAAATCTGCAATAAAAACCATCAAAAGATTCTCAAAAAATACCAAAAATGTATCTAAAAAAAAGAAAAAAAAACTATAACAAATTTCCATGTTAAAAAAAAATCCTTCCAGATTGACTTTTACCATCTCGGGAATCAATTCTAATAACAACGTTCATCATGGAGGAGCACCACCACCACCACCACTTACAGGCATCCAAAACCAATATATTTTCTCATCACTGAACCCCAACTAGCACCTTCTACAACTACATCTCCACGTAACATCCCAAACTTTCCACATTACATCATGCACAATTCTTTGCAAGAAGGCTGGAACTTCTGCATTTGTCATGTTTCATATTCCATGCCAAAGACTGTTAAACCCAGAATCTCCTTTTTATTATCTGTTTGCCAAATGATTTTTTGCCTCACTTTGTTGCCTCTAATACTCGATTGCATGTGATCAACTTTCAGAGATACTTATTTAATTATTTATCTCCAAAAAATGATCACATACAATCTAATTACTCTACCAGTGATATAAACTTTAGTGGAGGTTAACGTCCATAATTCAGACTAGCTTCCCTTTTCCAAATTCACAGACCAAGCTGGAAGAGAAGTTGAACTGCCAGAGATGATTTAACACAAATTGTTCACCAACCTACCAGAAATCAAGATAATCATCATTCTCCCAACACCTTGGACCTTTTCTTAACCAGCTTTCTCCCTTAAAATATACTGCTGATGTTAGCTATGATCTTGACAAGTTTGGCCATAACTTGTCCATTTTTCCTTTTCTATCTTTCTTCCAGTAAATATCAATGTCATATCCTTTGGTACCACTGCAATGGTACCAACTGGGATGATCCCTAGGGAATTCTATGTCTAATCTCCATGGTCAGATTTGGTCTGCTCTTCTGATCCTAGGCACTTGCTCTGATCTAATAACCAAAGTTATTCTCTCTGGGAGAAGTGACTTTATTCCTTACTCCACTCCAAACTTCGACCTTCATACAAGCCCTAATTCTCCAACAAACGTGCTGAAGCAATCCAAGCCAAATCTCTAGGCTAGAGATTTGGCTCTAGCCTGTAATCATGTAGAAAATGAGTAATCTGGTCAACACTCATACATTCTAGCTCTGAACTTATCAAACTGACTCATCATTCTCCTTCCTTCATTCTGTATACCTCTGTTCTTTGGGAATAGTCTTCCCCATACTGTTTTCACCAATGATTACAACCCCCAGCTTCAAGAAACACACCAACAAATTCCTTTTTCCCTCTTTAACTACTTGCTCACAGATAGCACTATTGTGTCATATGTCTTAAGAGCTCTTGTGTGGGGGGGGGGGTATAAAATACAAACATAGTTTGAGGATATGGGAATACCAAAATTAAAATTTTCAGAATAAGAGGCAGTTGTTATTTTGATGGAAGAAATTGTCAAAATGCTAGTGTCCATTCAGACTATTTGCTAAATGTCTTTTTATTACTTTGATGTTAGCCTAGACATTTACAGAAAGTATGTAACCAGGAGAACAGCATTCGTAATCATGGCCAAAACCAAGACAATTTGGACTGTGATAATAAAATGTATGAAAGACTAAGGTGCCCATATAATTTTTGTAACACAGTAACATGGTTGGTAACCACAAACTAAAGCTAATGATAACAGTTTCAGTTTTCAATTATGAATTTACTATTATTATGATATATAGTCATTCACACTATCTAATATAACATACCTGGTTCCAGAGACCCATCTTGTAAACAGCATTGAACCAATGTGTGTTAAAACTCTTCTGTCAGCTTCCTGTAAACTATGTAGAGACATTGCTATAGAAAAAAAAATATACAGAGTATATAATTCTTTAATTAATCTTGGTATGAATATTAATTTTTTTTTTGTGTATAGTTTTAACATGGTAAGGTCTAATTTTTCTTCTTACTATCCATATAACTTACTAGAGAGTCTGCCCTTACAGCCTTTGGCTACTAACTACTGATAAACAACATTGAACACTTCAAGGTGAACAATTTTAAAGTGAATGGAACTAGGACTGGTGCCTACAGGCTAGTGCTGTAGTCACTAATAGGGGATAGCTAAGAAGAAGGGCTGTTTCTATTAGAAAGAAAACCAACAATATGGAGACATTTGGCTTAGAATTATATAAATTAATATTTTTATCCTTTTGCTCAGTTAAGCAATGCATATTTTTTTTTTTTTTTTGTGTGCACATATATACCTAAGGAGAGCCTCTATAGAATTTTAGAAAAAAACAGATTAGGTTTGCATTTCAAATTAAATGTTCTCAAAAATATCACAAATGGGGGAATGTGGAGTGTTTTATTTCTTGAAACATATGATGAAAAAAATCAAACCCCACTATCACAAACCATTCTGAACTTAAAGTGGGAAAAAAAGTGTTTCTTAGCTACTTAAATTTAAAAATTCAGTTTTCAGATCCCTCCTCTCTCTCTCTCACACACACACCACTGGCTGCCTAACTAAGAGAATTGTGCAAATTTCAGCTTGTTTAGTTCCATAAAGCCTACATCATGGGTGTCCAACCTTTTTGGCTTGCCTGGGCTACACTGAGTGAAGAGGAATTGTCTTGGGCTGCATATAAAATGTATAATATAGTTAATGTATATAAGTAACAAAACTTCCTTTATTTTTTTAAATTTTTTATTATAACATTAAAAAAAAAAGAGGGCAGCATAAACACAAAACTAGTGAGATATTTGGCCTTGTTTACGTGAAACCAATGCATCAATGTCTAGTTCGATGGAAATGGTTGCAATTCATAGTGAGCTCTCAAGGTTCTCATCAGAAATTTATGATCTAACTTTATTCTTTGTATGCTTCATTCCTGAAAATAGTTGTTCACAAATGTATGTATTATCAAAAAGTGATGACATGAATAAAACATCATTATAAAGTAAAGGATATTTTTCTGTGGGAAGATAGGTCTTACAAAAATCTAGCAAAGAGACATGATCAAATTTTGAGTTGAATATCTGATTGCAACTCTATACATTTCATTTGAAAATTCGAAGGTAATGTATTTATGTCGACTGAAAATGGAGTTGCAAATATACAAAAAAATTGATAATTTTTTCTGAAATCTTGAAACCTATTCTCAAATTTCTGTACCAAACAGAAAGAAAGACAGCATATTTTTCGCATCACATAATAATGTTAAGATCTTATGGGGCTGCATTACTAACAGTCCAGGGCCACACGTGGTCCACAGGTTGGACACCCCTGGCCTAGATAGTAAGGAATGATCTGTCAGCTAGTCAGTCATTCACACAGTACAAATATAATTGATAAAATATTTTATAATATTACCTAAAGATACTGAATTGTGCTTGATTTCCAGCAGTCTCTCATTATATTTTTCAGCAACTTTTGACAGTTCTTTCTTCAAGTAAACAAACATATCTTTTCTTTCCGAGAGCAATTTTTTATATCCACGAACACCAAGATTCAGCAATGTAATAAAAGTATCAAGAGAGGGACCAGCTGAAGCTCTTCCTATTAAGAGAATAAAATAGGCAGAAAAACTAAATAAGCAGTTTTTTAAAACTGCTTATTTAGCTTTAAATAGTTAACTTCAGTAGAAAAAAAAGTAACATAACATATGCACAGTGCACACACACATATAAATAGATAGATAGATAGATAGAGAGAGAGAGAGAGATGTGTGTAATATATGCATAATAAACAAAACAAAATAATAAACAAAATAAACAAAAATTCTACCACCTTCCTATAAACATTAATTCAAACCATACTACTCAAATTAATTCAAATCATTCTGCTACTCAAATTATTTTGTTATTGAAACATCAATTTATTATTTCAACAGGTGTATACATCAATTTTGCAGGTTTTGAACTGCTGTGGGAAAATCTAATTAGATATTAAATAATGACTTGAAATTTATTAACTGAAACAAACCAAGCGTTAGAAGGATGCAATTAAATGAATGTTGATTTAATCAGATTATGTTGTGGCATGAAAAAAATAGTGGAAATGATTTAAACCACAAACCAGTTAATATCATCAATTAATAATAAAACAAGCTGAATGTCAATTTTAAGGAAACCCCTGTTAAACAATATTTTCTACAAGCATGAGTCACATGGGGGTGCTTAAGGGTTAAAGCTGTATAACTGAGAGGAGACCGCCACATAGCCTTTAAAGGAATGCAGAGAACTGACCAGGGCTACTGACCTAATGTCCACTCCTCAACTTCTCGTGGTGCACCCTGTTGAGCATCTACCTGGATGCTGAATGAACAAGGATGGGCTGGCAATTTGGGATTTAGCCGACCAAATTGTATTCTTATTGGCTTAAACCAAAATATAAAATGATGGTACAACATGACAAAATTTCATGCCGACTAGGGGCGTTGCCGGGTTAAACAAGGCCCCAGTTGTTTTTCCAGAGAACCAGGGCGAAATGCGAAAAGTCAGCTACTGGAACAAATCAGAAAACACACCCCCAACTCAACATCACCAGAGTTAAAGATCAGTACTATCAACATAAGAAGTCTGAATGGCAAAGAAATGGAGTTAGCTGAGGAATTAGATAAGTACCAGATCGACATAACAGGGTGAGTGAAACAAAAAAGACAAAAACTGGTGAGATCTTTCTGAGCAATAAATACAAAATGTTATATTCAGGCAATGACAATCAAGGAAAAGGAGTAGCTACAGTATTCAACACAAAATACAAGGCTAATCTTCTTGAATGGCAGGCAGTCTCAAGTAGAGTGATGTGGGCAAATATCAGAATGGGGAACTGGACAATGAGACTTATTTGTGCCTATGGTCCCACAGAAGATTCTAATAAGGTAGAAGTGGAGGAATTTGAGGCTTTAGAGAAAGCAACTGACACAATGAAAAAGGAACAGCTGATCCTTGTTGGGGATCTAACTAGCAGAGTAGGAAATGATTGTCAGACATACAATATATTGGGAAAATTTGGAGAAAAGAACAAAGCCAATAATAATGGTAAGCACCTGTTGGATTTCTGCTCAGGACATGAACTGGTTATTACTAACACAATGTTCCAACATAAAAATGTGCACAAATTCACATGGAGAAAAGAGGCAAGGAATAAGAAAAGTCTCATTGACTATGTTATTGTTGATAGTGATGTTTTCTCCCTGGTGCAGGATACCAGAGTGTACAGAGGATCTGAAATTGGAAGTGATCACCATGTAGTGTTGAGCAGAATAAAATTGAATTTCATATCGAAAAGAATAACATGTAAGAAAGTTTTAAAGCAAATAAAAGTTGAGCAGCTCTTAGATGTGAACTGTAAACTAAAATACACAAATTGAAGAAGTTAAAGAGGCGGTGAAGGAAAAGAAGAAAGCATATCAAAAGGTCCTAGCAAATAAGTCAGCTTGTGCTCTTACAGAATACAGAGACAAATGTAAGAAAGCTAAACACTGTGTAAAACTAGCTAAACAAAAGTCATGGGAAAACTTTGGTAAGAATATAGAAAATAAATATCAGGAAGGTGGCAAGATATTCTGAAGGCTGTTGAAAGAGCTCAGAAATGGAGAAAAAAGAGCTGTAAAAGGAATCAGAGATGATAAAGGTCCGTGAAAACTAGTGAAAAAGATATCCTTGATGTATGGAGTAATTACCATATTTACTTGAATATAACTTGCACTTTTTTTCCCAAAAGTAAAGTTAAAAAATCATGGTAAGAGATATATGTGGGATTTTCACAAACTAGTGTTCAGGAAAAGACTGAAAATGGATATGACTTACCAAGAATCTCCTAATTCACGTGCTTTTAAACGTAAAATCTCATGCGAAACACAGCAACCATATTTAAGCAAACCTTACACATATTCAAGTAACTCATCCTCCAATTCATGAAACTTTCCACTTTTAGGTCCTTGGAACTTTTCTTGACTTAATGGGAAAGAAGTACCCCATGACTACAGTAAGTGATGCAGAAAAGTTCATCACACATTAATGTAGTTGTTGTAAATGTATATTTTAAGATATAATTTAAAATTATAAATCAAGTTGGTGTGCAATACTCGACAGTAATAAGAACATACAACAAGAGATACTCACCTGGATATGTTTTGCCAATATTATCTATGAACTTTTTATCAAAGCCTGCAATAATAGAACCTCCAACAGGTATCATAAAGTTCTTATCAGTGCTTTGCACAAAAGCATCCACTCGTCCAATTCGTGAAGCCTATAAATTTAAGATAAAATAGAGTATATTACAAACAGAATATTAAAGTTAAACTATTGTAGTAAAATTTTAATGTTTTGTCTTGCTTAGAAAACTTTCACTTCCATTTCTAGGTGAACATAGTAAGAATGTTGTACATGTGCAGAGAAATATTTATGAAGTTCAGAAGATTTTCATAAATAAAAACCTTTTTGAACTGTATTTAGCAAATAAAAATTGTCTTATTATTTATACAAGACACTGCACCATGCTGGTTTGTTACTCTTGATCATACCTAACCAATAATTTGAGTAAACTTTTAGTCTTCAATAACGAGAACCTGATTTAATTTTCCTATAAGATCTACATTTGTTTTCCCAAATTAAAGTCTAACTAAAGAGATAAACTAAAGACATGCATTAGTTTAGGGAAAACATATTAAACAGGTTTTTACTAAATTTTTTTTCTAAAAACAATTTGAGAAAAATAGAGGAAGAGATTGATGGATAGAAATGATAAAAATGACTACTATATTTAAGAGTAGTTGACCTATTATTTCTCTTCTTCATGTAGCTTCCTCAGTGATAGGGTGCAGCACCATGTCCTTCCAGTTCTCTCTGTTGGTGGCTTTCCTTTTTTTGTTTCTGCATAGCCATGTGATCCTGTCCACGATCTTTTATCTTCAAGTTATGTCCTTCGTTTTTTGCCTCTTGATCCTTTTCCAATAATAATTTTTCCTTCTAAAACTGTTAGTATCCTCTGTCCTGCTGAACCTCTCAGTACATGTCCCACCAATCTCATCTTTCTCTAGATCATTTCCTGTAATAAAGATCTCTGTGTTCTCATTCTCTGTAAGACATCTGTATTTGTCACATGTTCTGTCCATGAGATTTTCAGAACTCTCCTATAGCACCACATTTCAAAGGCCATTATCTGTTGTCTCCCTCTCTTCTTGAATATCTAGGTCTTACTTCCATATGTGAAAACTGGCTACACTAATGTTCTTATCATTCTTTTCTTTGTCTCGATACTCACCTTCTGAGTAGATCTTTATTTTTCCAGAAGGCATCTTTAGCTATGGCTGTTCTTATTTTTATTTCTTTATCTTGCTTTCCATCTGCAGTAGAGTAGTGCCTAAATATTTGTATTCTGTTGTATGTTCAATTTTCATATTGTTTATGAATATTTCTGGCTCGGATCTGTTTTCTTTTAAGATTTTCATAAATTTGGTATTTTTTGCATTTATATCTAATCCAAATTCTTTACTTTCTTCAATTAGTAGCTGCAGTAGTTTGATTAATTTGTTTTTGTTTTCTGCTATTAGAACGGTATCATCAGCATATCTAAGATTGTTGTATTTTATACCAATGAAACTAATTCCTGTTTTTTGTTTTTCAATCTTTTTCATCTCTCACTATAGATATTCAATAGATTTGATGAAGGGATACAACCTTGTCTAACTCCTCTTTTTATTTTCACTACAGAAGTCTCAGAGTTAAACACTACATTTTCTGTTTGGTGTAAATCATTTTTATAATCTTAAGTATATGATCTTCTATATATAATTTATCTAATACATTGAACATTTTATTATGTTTTACCTGGTCAAAAGCCTTCTGAAAGTCTATGAAGCATATGTAAATGTTCTTGTTTCTTTCAAGTGATCTTTCTATTAGTATTTTTAATGCATTAGTAGTTCCCATTCCTCTTCTGAAGTCTTTCTGTTATTCACACACTTCACCGATTAAGGCTCTTTCAATTTGTTTGTTAACAATGGTTAAAATAATTTTAGATGCATGGGATATTAGACTCACAGTTCTGTGAGCCTCGCAATTTTGTGCATTATTTCTTTCATTGATAAGGTTGGTTACTTCTTGTGTTATCATGTTTTTTCTTTCTTCCTTCTTGTTTATTAATGTGGTTTTTAGCAGATGTTATGATAGCTGCTTGTAGTCTATTCCACTGAGAGGATTCATTTTCGTTTTGCAACTGTGTAAACAGCAGTTCTGAAACATTGTCATTAAATTTTGATTTTATTATCGGATTTTGTAGCATTTGCAGATCTCATTTTAGGAGTTGACTTCTTTTAATTTTTATTGTTTTCAGGTGAATTTTCATCTTCATTAAGACCAGTCTATGATCAGATCTACAGTCAGCACTTGGCATCACCTTTGAGTTTCATATTCCATTTAAAAGTAATGTTAATGTTTACTGACCACAATATAATCTAATTGATTTTTGTATCTTCCATCCAGATTTTCCCATATGTATCTTGCTGTTGGTTTTTGTTTAAAATAAATGTTAGTTATGATGAGACTGTGCTTGTTACAGAAATCAATTAGCTTTTGTCCTCTTCTCATTCCGAATTCCAAGTCCAAATGGACCCACGTGTGCAAATGTTCTCTCTGATCCAATTTTTGCGTTCCAGTCACCCATAGCACAAATAACTCAATCTTTCTTGCCTCCAACTTTCTTTATACACCATTCCATTTCATCATACATGTTATCTATTTCTACTTCCTCATTCTTCTGTAGGGGCATATATTTGAATGATCAGCATATCTCTAGGTTTAAACATCACTGGAATTGCCATTACTCTATTATTTCTTTATGATTTTATTTTTTATTGAAAATAAAAAAGCATCTTTAGCACAGAAGACTAATTAGAGGAGACAACCTCTCAGTTTCTTTCTTTTTTTTAAATTAGATTTAACACTATATAAAAAGACAATAAGCATCTGTAGCTCAGCCGGTACCAGCAATGCCAGTCAGATGGAAAGACCTGGGTTTGAATCCTGTCTAGGAAGTAAATAGCCTTCATCAGGGCTTTCCAAGCAAAAGTGAGTTAGCTGGTCTCATAAGGTGGTGGTAGGATTATTTTTTCCTCGGAAGTTCAGGTTTATTATTATTATTATTTTACACCTCCAGGAAGTCCAAGACTCATCGAGAGAGGGCACTTACAATGCAGCTCTCAGTTTCCACCACTCAACCTCATCCACCAACTGCATCAGCTACACCAACACCATCTGCTGTCCACCACCACCACTAGTATTTTCACAGACAATCACAAACATCCACACCTACAGCAGAATTCAAACCCATAGTCTCTTCGGCTGGTGAGCAGATAGGCTAAACACTAGGCCAACCAGGCCGGCCTAATCATCCAACAAAACAGACAAACCTGCCAGAAGAGCATGCAATTTACAGACAAAGTAGACAATGCAGATAGGATGAACTTCCCTATCATAACTATTAAGCAAGTTTTGAGCTTAACACAAAAAGGGAAATGGTATACAATATTCATCTTAAAGATGAATATTGTATATACCATCCAAATGCAAGAAAATATGGAATCAGTCTTGTTTGGATGTTGTAGAAAGTCTTCACAAAATTCCTTAAATAAGAGTAACAAATCTAAAGAAACTGCAATGTAGAAGTGCTATTTCCTTTCTGACAAAAGGCATAAAATTGATATAATTCATATATCAATATTATTCATGTCTAATCTAAGCAGAATGAGAGTCTGACCATGGTAATTGAAGCTACATAAGCAAGAAATTTTTGTATCCTGGAAGAAATCAAGGATGCACATTCAAATAAAGAGAAAAAAGAAGCTAGTTTAAACAGAAGAGAAGAAAGTGAAGTAGCAAAATTTTCAGAGGATATAAAGAATTCTTTCAGAAAAACTGACAGAATAGCTGTGCATTTCTGAGGTTTCTCTGGTTATGTTGAAATTTTTAACATAATTCTGAGTTGGAAAAAAAAAACTTTATTTTATTTTATTTTGTACACTTCAGGAGGTTTTAGATATAAATGACAAGTTAAATGACAATAGATGTTTACTGTATTAAAATTAAATAGGAATCAGATCGGCAGTTGAAAATTAGTTTAACAATTTTTAACAATTCGAGTCACAATGTGCAAGTCTACCAAGTAAATGGTAGGGTTCTGTTATTTTCAAGTCCAAGAATGAAATTTCATCATCTAGCCCTGCTCTTCAGAACAACTAGACAAATTCATTCTACCAGAACAGGCTATATCCTTTACCCACATATAACTTTCACTCTTAACTTGAAAACAACAGGACTCTGGACTAAAATTTCTTGACATATTCCTGGAGATCTCCAAAGAAAAACTCATTTACTCAGTATACAACCCCAACACTGAAAGATACAGCTATGTAATATCTCACCACCTCTCAAAAAAGAGAGATGATTAAAACACAGGGACAAAGTATACAACACTCAAGCAACACAGAAAAAAGGGATCAAGAATTTGATACCTCAGCTACATCATATCCCAAAATGAATATACCTACATCTTGCAAAATGTCCCCAGGCAATGCTACAAGAATGAAATAACTCTTCCTTACTTTCAACACCTAACAGACAATACTTCTAAAATACTTTGAACGTATGACATAAAAATAGCTTTCACTCCACTATACAAGATCAAGATTTTTACATCCTCCTAAATCATCTACCCATCCATCAAGAAACAAGGTGTCTATAAAATCTACTGCTTATTTAGCATATTATAGGAGAAACAGAATGATCCACAAGGATCTGTGTATGAAAACATGTTAAAGATTTGGAAAAAAAAAAAAAAAGAAAGCACAAACCCAGATGAGTATTCATATAATCAATGAAACTCATCTTGTATTATAGCAAAAATCGACATGCCATATGTAGACCACAACTGCTCTGTCAGAATTTCAAGAAGGCTTTGGAAATGTTGCGCATGTGCGTGCAAGTGCACACACTGAAATAAAAACCAAAGTATTATCTTACACCAAGTTTAGTCATGAAGAATCTCACACACTCTTAGATATGATGTACATTATGGTTTGAAACAATTCAAGCTTAATACTTATGGAATCATGCATCCATTATTAAACCAATTTCAACTGATGATTTGATTCCTGTTAACAGTAAACATCTCTTGCTATTTAACTTGCATCTAAAATCTTCTGAAGAAGTATACAAAATATATGAAATTAAAAGAGAAGTATAGCACTAATAGGTTCCTCCACCTCCAAAATTATGTGGTCTCTTTATACTGGAACTCTCAAGAATACGGAATAGTTATTCAACACAGAATGAAACAGTTAGATAGTATCTCATTAGATGGATATATATCATAACCATTTAAAGTAATGGTCAGTCCATATGGGTTCGTATTCATGTACAAGATCTTCATTTGAGCAAATGACATGGGCTAGAGATGAATGATAAGAATTAATACGAAGATCTAGAATACTGGGCTTTATATGAATGATAAAATTAAAAACATTCATCAGGAAGATGTATGAAATGTCTATTTCCATGTAAATATGATGCATGAATACATATTGAAGATCTTGTGAAGGAAAATTTTAAATTCATCTAATAAACCAAGCCAGATACCAAAGACACAGATGGAAAGGCACCAAACACAAGGCTATAGAAATATAGTGTTACATAAATAAATGTCCTTCAAAGAGAACCAAACAGAAATTTGGTAAACTTTGCTCTGTATGTGAAATAGCAGAAAATATATGGGAGAAAATTTTCTTAATCGTTGAAGATCTTGTACTGGTATATGGGCAAAACTCTCCATTGACATTTTCTCAGTTAGTTTGAAGTTGCATTTGACAGTTTCTGAGATTTTTTAAACTGTTTAAAACAGTGTTTCTCAGAGGTTTTTTTTTTAAAATGACACTTGCCTGCTGAATAAGATGCATACACTTCGAAGACTGGACACCATACGCATTATTCACTATGTGAGGAATGTTATTTTCTTTGCATAATTTTGCAACATCTTCTAACCTGAAATATGAATTATAAAAAAATTTCAGAAACTATTGCATTTAAAAAACATATCCTGTTACCACTACATATATCCTGTCAGCTATTATTTTTATTATCTGAACAAACTATAATATCTTAAATTAAATTGAGAAACGAAATTTAAAAATCAGAATTAGAGCAGGCTGTTTAAGCTGATTGATAACACATTTTAAGCTGCTACAACAGAAACAAGAGCAATGATTACTATCATTTAAAATCACTTGCTTTTAGTAAGTAACATTAAGAACTTGATAAGATGAGAAAGTTTTTTTTTCTTTATTTAAATCAGCATTGATATGTGGCATATTTTTGAGCAAAATAACTAAGATTTACAATGATTTCACACATAGCAAATCAGCTGCTTCACATTAAGAAGAGCATGAGCAGGGGAGTGAGGAGTAGGTTTTTTTAGCATGTGAATAGTGGGTGATTAGAATGTATTGCATGAAAATGTAATAAGTGCAAAGACAGTGGATGCATTTAAGTCCAGATACAATGAAATATGCATGTAAGAGTAAGATGTCCTGCAACGAGTCTTCTGACTCCATGAAGATGATGATGATAATAATAAAATACACAAAAAATCGCATTCACACAGATTCAACCTACACTACAGAGCAGAGCAAAAAGGAGTGGGGGAACTCAAAACACCTAAAGTAGGTGGACCCCACGTTGAAAAAAAAAAAAAAAAAGTTTGTGAAAGTACAAATAAAATACATCTTGGGCATTAAAAAGGCAGATAAAAAAAAATCAGAAATTGGATAATCTGAAAATAAGCTGTGATTAATTTTAACACCATCTGAAACTGAGAATTATATGCATCTGTCAAATAAACATGGCCACTGTAATTAATAAGATGCTGGAGGAAAAAAATCTTCCATCTAAAGGACAGGGTGTCAAAATAACTCACAGATTAGTAATTCTGACAAATGGAGTTATGAAAAATGAGCAGCAAAGCTGGTGCTTCAGTAAAAACTGGAGAGTTTCAAATGTAGTGAGAGATGGATCGATAGCAATACATACAATTTTGGGAAAATCCATGTAGGGATAAAAACCATGAATGAATGAATGATTGTTATTCAGTTGAAACTAATGAAAAGGTATTAGCTAAGTAACATCTAGAATGTTGCTAAATTGTCATCATATTCCAAGTATGATGTCCAACATACAATAATGAGAATTGCAGTATTACATGATTAAGTTTACATTATTAATACTTTCTTATCAATAATTTTATTATAATAATCTCTTAATTGTATGGACTCAAATATGGTCAGATCTTGCATTTCAGGCTTCCAGAACAGTACTAATTGCATCAATCAACTGCCCAGATCATAGTCTTTCTCTGGGACTTTTCCTTACCTGCCTGAAATCAAACACCTTTCTTCTCTACTCCTTTCAGTTTAAGTGACCACATCACCTTAGATTAGCTCAACCTGCCAATTTGTAAAGACTAACAATGTCAAGTTCCCTCCTAATATCTCCATTTTTAATGATACAATTTGTTCACCCCCTCATTTTTCTTAGAGCTCTCATGTATGTGGTCTCTACTAGTCTTGGATTTTTTCTAATGTTTTATTTCTAACCCAACATACAAAAGATAAGTTAAAATTGATTTTAACTCTCATCATGTATACTGCTAATTTAATGTTTTATTTATTTATTATTATTATTTTTAAGCTGTTGTGATATGTCGTAGGATCTCTTGAGCTTGCAACATAAAAGTAAAAAACAAATCATAAACCTACAGAAATGTTCTGAGAGAAAAAAAAAAAGATGGGTCTAATAATGGGTTAATACTTGTTACATTAATGTCCTATTTTCACTGATGTATGTTGACACAAAGATGTGCATAAATTCACAGGGAGACAACAACCAGGAAAAAGGAAAAGTATTATTGCTTATGTCAGGGGTGTTCAACCCGTTGATCGTGATCGCAGAGCAATTTTTGGTCGATCTCTTGTGTATTCCTCCTTACAAATTTAATTAAAACTGAAAACAATATTTTATTTGTCATTATTTTGTATTATTTTTAATACAAAATATTAAGTGAAAATATTAAGTAAATGAATTAATTTGGATCAGTGGAAGTCAAATAGCGAGCTGAGTGAATACGATTATAAGCAGAGTGTAAAAACTCAATTGTGGCTTAAATATTCCAAAGCACATTACATCGATTTTTTACTTAGGTGAAGTCCCACATAAATATTGTAAAAAAAACAAACTTTGTATGTCTTGGTATAGAGAACAAAATGCGTGCTGAACTTGAAACTTAAGATGAAAGACTCATACCAATTCATTGGTGGTTGCAAAAACTTCATGCGAGGTCTCAGAAGAGGCCTAATAAAAAGGGACTGAAGCAAGCAGAAGGGGTTCCAGTTGCAGAATTACTGTCAGAGAGGAGGCTGCCCGGTCCAGAGTCGCCGTCAGAGAGACTGCCCTGATCCACATTGCTTGAGAAAGGAGTTTCCTGCTTCCAGAAAGGAGCTTCTCGGTTTGAGACATCGCTAGAGAGAGACTACTTCTAGGCCACAGGCAAGGTTTCAAATTGCCGAAAGCAAGAGTTCCAATTGCTGGAGAAAAGTTTCCAGGCTAGGTTAATGTCAGATATTCACCAGTGTGTTGCATTTTCATTACAATTTCATGAATCAAACGACTTCACTGATATTGCTCAGTTAATGGTATTTATTTGCATGATATTTCAAGATTATTCAAGTAAAGAAGAACTTTTGAAAATTATACCATTATTGGGA
Source organism: Typopeltis vanoorti (assembly GCF_054136105.1). Taxonomy (NCBI): domain Eukaryota; kingdom Metazoa; phylum Arthropoda; class Arachnida; order Uropygi; family Thelyphonidae; genus Typopeltis; species Typopeltis vanoorti. Next base: position 155,218,180 of record NC_143549.1, on the reverse strand, counting down.
AGGACTAGGGAAGAAGACTTTTTTTGGCATTTGATGAATTTGTGAAAGAACACAAACTTCCGCTTTTTAAACTTATGTCTGTTACTACTGATGGTGCTCCTGCAATGATAGGTAATAAATCAGACTTCATTTCATTATACAAAAACAATGACAAATATTCAGATTTTTTAACATACCACTGTATTATTCACCAACAAGTATTGTGTAGTAAAAGATTAAACACAAAAGATGTTTTGGATATTAGATTTAAAATTGTAAATTCTGTTTGAGGAAAAGCCCTGCAACGGCAGTTATTTAAATTACAGACAGATGATGATAGGGAACTTTTATTGTACAATAATGAATATTATTGTACAATAAATAGAAAGATTTCTTGTATTAATTAATGATATAAAAAATTTTCTTGATGAAAAAGGAGATATTTATCCACAATTGAGTGATAAAAGATGGTTGTTACATATCATTTTTAGTAGATTTCTGTAAGAAATTAAGCAATTTAAATTTAGAGTTACAAGTAGAGATAAAAATTTAATTGACATGTTAAGTTCAATAAAAACTTTCCAACAATATTTACTTTTATTAAAGAAAAATATAAATGACTGCAAATTTAGACATCTCCCATATTTATTAAAATTTTTTGAACAAATTCAAGAAATGCTTCACTATGATTTAAAAGAATTTATTTGTGAAATAGAATTAGTTCAGGAAGAAATAAATTCAAGATTTAAAGATTTTAATAAAACTGAAACGATTGTATCTTTTATCAATAATCCATTTCAAGAAAACTTGAACATCACAGAAATTTCAAAAATTCTGTCATGTTTCGGATCGACATACTTATCAGAATGTGCTTTTTCAAATATGATAGTCATAAAAAATCAATTAAGAAACCAAATTACAAATGATCATTTGGATGATTGTCTGTGATTGGCCACTTCTTCATATCAACTTGACTATGAAAATATTGCAAGGTCCAAACCATGCCAAATTTCACATTAACTTTTTTTTTTTTTTTTTTTTTTAATCAACCAGCATTTCCTGTAACTTGTGAGTGTGTAATCAATCTGTTGTTTTTTCTAACTTTGGTTTTCCAAAATAGAGAAATAAATATTTTATTCCAATATATATATATATTTTTTTTTTTGTTGTTGTATTAAAATAATTAAAAGTGATAAATAAATTTTTAAATACACAAATAAAGTTTTTAGTTGTGTATTTTTTTTTAGTTGTTTATTTGTGCATAATTAGATATTAGGTTGGGGGAACGTGATCTATATAAGAGAGTAGATCAGTGAATAACTTTTTATAGAAAAGTAACTCGCGTAGTAAAAAAGGTTGAACACCACTGGCCTATGTTATTGTTCATGGCCAATAATATGTTTGTTTTCAAATGTAAAATCAATTTGCATTTGAAATATCTTATATCCTAGAGACCAAACATGAAACTTTTCCAACTAGCTTGAGAAGTGCATTCCACCCAACCAAATAGAATGGTATCTGCATGAAGGAAAAAATCTAAATACTATGGTGGACCCAAGAAGCTGTAGAAAAATTCCTGGAAAAGAAGAAATTATACTGAAAGTTCCTTCCAGGTAAATAACATATGCCTTAGAAAATACAGAGAAAAATATATAAAAGATACTAAATTATATGTGAAATTGGAAGAAAGTCATGAGAAGACTAGAAAAATAGAGAAGATAAATATCACAAAGTGCTAAAATTTCTAGAGGCTGTTAAAAGTCAGAGGGAAGAATAGAACAACAGGGATGTCATTATCTTTACAATGACAAAGGCAGCATAGATAGTAAAGATGAAGATATTTTGGGTTGGATCAACTTATTGCTGAAGCAACTGAGGCTTATGAGACAACTATATTACATTTGTCCTTCCTTAGCAAATAGGTCTGCATATACCCTAACAAAATGAATTACATTCATTTTGTTAGGGTATATGCAGACCTATTTGCTAAGAACTTTTGGTATGCTGTTTTCTTTTCCAGAACTGCTTCTTTAATTTCTTGTGTCTACATGGGGGTCTTATTTTTCTGTTCTTACAGACAACTTCACCATATACTTCCTTAGCTGAACAATCAATACCTTCTTCAGAGTTTGCCTGAAACTCCAAAGTTTGGTTCTTGTTTTCAAACTGCCTTAAATTTTCTTCAATAATGTTTGTATAGTCAAGTCTACAGTTTACCTGTAAAAGCTGCTCAATTTTTTTTAGAACTTTCTTACATACTGCTCTTTTCAAAGTAATATCCATTTTTATCCTGCTTAGCAGAAAGTAATGGTTACATCCACTTTCAAATCCTTTGTACACTCTTGTATCTTAAACCAGCATGAAGATATCATCATTATCAACAATGACATAATCAATGAGGTTTTCTTATTTCTTGTCTCTTTTCTCCACATGAACTCGTGCACATCTTTATGTTGGAACATGGTGTTAGTAATAATTAGACTGTGTCCTGAGTAGAAATCCAGCAAATACTTACCTTTATTTCCTACTCTGCTGTTTAGATCTCCAACAAGGACCACTTTTTCCATTTTCTTTATGTCAGCTGTCTGTTCTGATGTGAACAATTCTTCGACTTCTTCCTTAGAATCTTCTGTGGGACCGTAGGTAGGTATAAATATGTTTCATTGTCCACTTCCCCATTTTGAAATGTGCCAACATTACTCTATTTGAAACTGCCTTAAATCTTGAAGTTTATCTCCAGGTCTGGTGTTGATCGCTATCACTACTCCCAAGCAGTCAAAATAAAAAGAAAACACTAAAACTAAACTCTTAGTAAAGCTTGCACATAGTTTGTATCCCAGGATGTCTCCCATGTAACTAACTTCTAATTACCCTTTTTTTAAGCTCATTTAGCCCATTAAGAGATTGAGTCTTTAAACACTTTTTAACCAAAATAAAAATCTTTAATTTATGATTAAAAAAAGCACACACACACATTGGGGGGGGTCTGGAAAGTTCCAATAAACAACTAGACAAAAATTATATTAAAGCAACTGATATAACCACAAGAAAGAATACTAGCAGCAGAGTTCTGAAGATAAATAGATAAATTATGTTCTTTCTTGTGGTTATATCAGTTGTTTTAATATAATTTTTGTTCTAGGTGTTTATCAGAACTTTCCAACCCCCCTCCCCCACATATATACATCAAATCAAATCAACTACTGAACCATGCAAGCAGCAGTATTGTCTTCAAATTACAAGACTTTAATGTGTACAACTTTCTTTCAATCACATAAACCAACAGATATTGTCCTGTATGGACAAAACTTCTATAACCTTAGTTTCTTGCCTTCTACACAACTTTTATTCTTTCTTGAGTTAACACAGGAGAAAGACCAACACAAAACAAAGGTCCTCTCTATGCTATCTCTATGATAGCAACATACAGAGGTGGAGGGTTTTTCTCCCAGTAACTTGGGTTTATCATCCCTCAAAACAGGCAAACTGGTCCCGTGAACACACACGGCTACAGTCATAAAACATACTATGGCAAGGAAGGCAATGGGAAACCACCTTGCTCATAATAATCTCCCTAGTATGGTAGCATATAGCTACCCACTACCAGCCATACGGTTGAGAGAATAGGACAAGATAAGATATGATAGCAACATAAGTGAAACTCTTCTTGCATCTTAAAATCACAGAACACTGAAGAAAACATAATCTTGTGTTCATCCAAGACACTTCTATAACTTTACTTTCTATATTAACTAACAGCAAACTCCAATGAATACACTACTAAAAAACTATATCATCAATTTAGAATGAATTAACTTTCTATATGAAAGTCTCAACATTCAAACTTATCAACAGTTTTGTCACTTCAGAACAATCTTGCCTTCTATATGAAAGTGAAAACTTCTGAAAAAATAACTAAAAACATATCAACTATTAGAAACCACAAATTAGACTGAGAATCCTAAATAAAACAAACTTTGCTAGGCCCATTCTATATGAACTGGAAATCAATAAAGTTTCTTTCAGCTTCCACTGAAATAAATCCTATATGGATTAATGACTATAATATATAATATAATAAACTTCACACTTATCTCTTCATAGGAAAGATATCCTCTCTCAGGCTTCTGTTCCTAATTTTTCTTCTAATTTCTGTTCAGTTTTCATATATAGAAGACACAGAAACTGCAGTTTTCTCCTGCTGTGTTCCTTTTCCTACCCCACAAACAGCCGAACAACTAGCAATGTTTAGTAATGTTCTTTTCACTTCTGCACATGCTCAGAAATGCAACTGAGAAAATTCCACTCAAGTCCACAATGTAAACATTAGTAAAACATTGGCTGGAATTGTGGACATGGGAAAACGGATGTCAGTTCAATGTCAGTAAATGTAAAGTCATTCACTTTGGTGTGATTACATATCAAATGTCATGCTATATTTTGGTGGGATTATGCTAGAAGAAACTGATAAGGTTAGGGATCTTGGAGTGTTAGTAGATAGGAAGCAAGTTCAGGGGCTGTGTAGCATAGATTGCAAATGCTGAAACGAATGTTCACATATAAAGATAAGGATGTCATTTTGCCTCTTGTGGTCTCCTGGTTTCCGTTGTGATTATGATATAGTGGACAGAGTGCAAAGGAGAGTGTTAAAAATGATATCAAGGATTTGGATGTCCAGGACCTCATTACATGCCTACAGAAAGAATGGTCCAAAATTCCCATTGATTGGCATCATACACTTGCGGCAAGTATGCCTCATAGGACTGCTGCGGTCACTGTAGCAAAAGGAGGTCCTACATGTTATTAAGGTGGGAACCATGGCTATTTGTTCCTCACTTTATGATGTCTATTGCCTTCTTTCCAAGCATGAGGGACTGGTGTGGGTGAGGTCTCACAAAGCGAGCCCTTGATTCCCTGGATTGCTTTGTTCCTGATAATAAGTGTTCCAAAACATAAGTCTAGCATTCATTTCTTACTCTGCTGTTTAGATATCCAACAATGATCAACTTTTCCTTTTCTCTTCACATCAGCTGTGTTCTCCAATGATTCCAAAAATCCTCTACTTCTTTCTTAGTAGAACCTTCTTCGGGACCATAGGCAAAATAAGTCTCATTGTCATTTCTCCATTATTCCCACAGTGCTTTTTTTGAAACCATTAATGAAGATCATGTTCATGCTAAGTATTGAGTACAATAGCTATTCCTCTGAATATAGTGTCTTGTTATTTAGAAGACCTTCACACATCTTTGTTTCTGTAACATCAATTATGTCAACATGGTACTTATCTAATTCTTCTGCCAGACTTGTCCTGCTTATTGGAGGCCTGAAGTGGCTTAAAAAGTTCCATGTTTGGTCTCTAGAGCAGAGTTTTTAACTAGGTAAAAAATTAATAAAAAAAATTATAAAAATAGAAAAAAAAGAATTCTTAGCCTGCTTATGATACTAATCTAATATAGGTTTACAGCCTTTCATGGATGGGTATCAGCAGAAAAAAATTTTTTTTTACCCCCTGCTGTTACTTCTTATATTCTCAGTAACTATCTTGAGTTCTGCTGTTTTGTTCCAGTATCTGACTTCACCATCATTTGCCTGGTTCCCTAATGATTAAAAAGGGAGAGGAGTGGTCATTGTTTAACTGGGTGATCCCCTAACCTGCATGACATTTCATCTTGTTGAACCATCAGTCTTTTAGTTTAAGCCAATGCAAAATGCAATTTGGTCAACTTAACCTCGTATTACTGGAATACCCTCATTCTTTCAGTATCATGTAGATACCTGTTAATGGAGTGCAACAACAGGAGATGATTACACACTAGGTCTGAAGTTCTGGTTAATTCTCCACATTCCTTTAAAGGCTATGTGGAGGTCTTCTCATTCTAGTTATCCTGTTATCTAGTTTCTACTCTTAAGCGACCCCACAGGAATAAAAACATTATAATTTGTTTTCTTTTTTCTGCTTCAGTTTTTGTAACTATTTTCATTCTGTGGAGAAGTTGTAATTTCAAAATGAAATATTACTTCCATTCCCAATTTGATAATAATAATTATTATTAAGAGACATCTCCAGGGAGTCAGACTCATCAGAGGGAGGCCATATACTACACGCACCAGCTATCATACTTATTTTTGAATTCATTCACACTGCTTGTACTCACAACATCCAAAGGCAATCCATTCCAATCATGCACCATCCTACTTGGAAGCTACTAAAAAAAAATCAAGTTTCCAAGGAAAATTGGGTTTTTTTAATGCACTACTGTATATGTAATTCATTTTTTTAAAAAATTTTTAATAACATGAAAAGATAATATATATGCATACCTGTCTGGTACTCTTGGAGCAAAACAGGATGTTGTTGTATATATACAAAGTATATTTTCTGGTTTTAAAGTTTCTACATGTTTTGCAATTGCTTCTACATCGGTACATAATTCTTCCCCTTCCATTTTAGTTTCTACAATTACTGGTTCAAAACCTATAAAAATAAGAAAAACAATTTTATATTATACATGAATATTTTGAAAAATCAAATTCCTTATTAAATGAATCTCATAACTCAATCTAAATAACATCAGTACATCATTGTTACTACAATTTCAATCTTCTATTAGGAAAAGATTCATCTACAGTAGTGATTCTATAAACTAAATAATTTACCTAATAGGTATTACTTCTAGAAAAATTTCCATATTACTCCTCTAAGTAAATGGTCAAAGCTGTATAACTGAGAGGAGACCTCCACATAGCCTTTAAAGGAATGCAGAGAACCGAACAGGGCTTCTGACCTAATGTCCAATCCTCACCTTCTCGTGGTGCACCCTGTTGGGTATCTACTTGGATACTGAACAAACGAGGATGGGCTGGCAATTTGGGATTTAGCCAACCAAAATGTATTCTTATTGGTTAAACCAAAATAAAAAATGATGGTACGACATCCTCGTTTGTTCAGTATCCAAGTAGATACCCAACAGGGTGCACCACGAGAAGGCGAGGAATGGACATTAGGTCAGAAGCCCTGGTCGGTTCTCTGCATTCCTTTAAAGGCTATGTGGAGGTCTCCTCTCAGTTATACAGCTTTGACCCTTAAGCACACAATGAGAATCATATACAGTGATATTCTTGGACTTTTACTTTTCAAAAGCGTTTGATAGATTATCACATGATAAGTTGGTATACAAGCTGCAAAGATGAAAATAGATAGTATGTTGGTTAGATGGATCAGAGATTGGCTCCCAGAATGATACCAGCAGGTTGTGTATGATGGAGCAATGTCTCAAAACAGAAGGGTAACCAGTGGCATGTCCCGGGGTTCTGTTCTTGGGTCCCTGCTATTTAACTTGTTTGTAAACAATATATCATGTGGACTGACTCACTGGGGATTTTCAGTTGTTTGCTGATGATGCAAAATCAGGAAGAATTATAAGTAGCACTGCTGATGTTAATTCCCTTCAGGAAGATATGAATAGACTTTTTAGACTTTTTACTTGGACAAAGCAGTGGGGTTGTAGTTTTAATATCAATAAATGCAAGGTGTTGTATTTTGAAGTGCAGAAACATAAGACTGTACTACATCGACGGCACCATACTGCAGGAAGTAGATGAGATTAGAGATTTAGGAGTGATGGTTGACAGTAAACTGAAGTTTAGAGAGCATATTGCTAGTGTTGCAAAGGCTGCACATTGTAGTACTGCTATGATAAGAAGTACTCTAACATGTAAGGATAAGGAAGTGATTGTGCCACTGTATAAAGTACTGATCAGACCACACTTCGATTATTGTACTCAAATCTGGTCACCTGATTTTCAGTGTGATGTGGAGGCATTGAAAAGCATCCAGAGGTGAGTGATTAAGACAATATCAGAACTTTGGACCTGGCTATGGAGAGAGGTTGAAAAAATGTGAATTGCAGAGTTTGGTGGATAGAAGATAAAGAGATGATATGATAGAGACATTTAAGTTAGAGGATTTTATTGGATTAATCTAGGTGAGATAATAAAAAGAGTAGAACGTGAGAAGGGAAAAACCAGAGGTCATCCCTGGAAGTTATGTAAGAGTGTGGTGAAGAGGGGTGTGAGAAGTAGATTTTTTGCATGGAAAATTCAGCGAATGGAACACACTACTAGAATGTGTTGTTAATGCAAGTAATGTTAAGGATTTTAAGATTTGGCATGATAAATATGTTGTCAGTTGAATGAATCTCACATGATGAGTCAGCCGACTCCATGGAAGGTGCATAATAATAAGAAGAAAGAAGAGGATACCTTGGTCAGCCTTGCTGCTACTTTTGCCTTTTCAGTATCCAGATCTTCAGAGATACATGAAATAGGAAGAAGAGGATAACCAGCTGTTAACCTCTGGATTGGGGATCCAGAATGTACTTAAAAGAATTTATCATTTGTAACAAAAAAAAAGTCAACTCTCATTATACCCAACATCAGGGACTAAAGGAGTTGTTTGTAATTACTGGAATATGAATTTCTTTTAGCATAATACTACCTAACAGACATTTTATTTAAATTGTCATAGTGAGTAAATTTACCCATAAATGTTTACCATAGTGAGAGTTAAATTGCATTATTATTAGCATTGCCATAATAAGAAATGAAACTGCAAATACTGTAAGAGCAGCAAATGATTACTATTAGTTAGTCCTTGATAAAATATAAATAACACATGATGAATAATTATTACTGGATTATTAAAAATTCATGAAATATTATAGGCATGCAAAACTAAAAGACATTAAAAAAACTTAGCGCAGATAGAAACTAAAACGTGAAGTTGTGTTCAAATTCAAGTTATTACATACCATCACCAAAGATGCCAAGAAAGGGAGGTAAAAGAACTTCAAGAATTGCACTTAATTTTGGCCAAATGTATATAAAAAAAATTGTCATATTTTTCTTTAACAGACTGAGAATGTATAATAAAAATGTTTTCCTTATCTAAAAATAAATTTTTTAGGTTGTTCATCCTATCAGTACAAGAACAGTGCCATTAAGTTTAAGTGGCAGTTTGAAGCGAGTGCATGCATGCATACATAGACATTCAGGAGTAGTGTAACTTCTAGCAGCTGCAAAGTTGTTTTGGCTTTGTTGTTATTGTGGAGATTGGAATGAAAATGTGGGTTCCTTCAGAAAGGAAAGAGTACAAAGTTAAAGAAATGAAATTAGAGACCTACAGATTAATCTGAAAATTTTCTTTCAAAAATGGTGAAGAACAGAAGATAAAAATATAAATGAAGGCCTCTAATATTTGTTTTTAAAAGGATGGACAGTAGTATAGTGTGGCGAAAAAAACAGTGAATTCCTCTAATAATGTGGTCTATTGTTTTCTTCATCCTATGTTTATACCAGTCATTAGATGCAACTAAACATTTTATTTGAATAAAAAAGAAACTGTATTCAGATAGAAAAGAGAAATGATTGCACCAGTATGAAAGGATTACTTTAAAAACTGTCAAACCAACAGAGCTTAAGTATGGATTTTCTGAAGCAGAGTGAGATGGCTCTCAATTTGGAACTGACTGCACTGAATGTATTTGGAAAGCCAAAGATTTTACTCCTAGAAAGGATAAGCAAAGGATATTGTTTTCTTTGTTTTGTTTTTATAAAACATCATTTTATTTTATTTTTAATTTCTATTTGTGTGTGAGAGAGAAAGTATCACTTATGAAATTATTTTAAACAAATTTTATGTAAATAATTATATTTGTATAATATTGGATAAAACAGTTAAGCTATTTTGGCAATGGAGCAGTCCCTTTTACAACAACCACGCTAAAAAAGATAAAAATTAAGTTTTAATGAAAAATGAGGTTTTAATTAAAGAATATTAATTTGTTTAACATACCCGTGTGAAAATGTTTTGAAGGTAAAGATGGCAAATAACTTGGCACAAGACTTGATCAGAGCTGAGACAGCATATAATTAAAGATAGTGAGCAAAAGTTACTGATAACTGAGTGTAGAAATACATTCAAGATAGTCGAAAAATGTGAATTAAAAAAAAAGAAATCGGTACCGAAATGATAAATTACACAAAACTTTGTGCAAAAGTGTGTGTGTGTTTTGCTTGTGTGAAACTTTGTGTGTTTTTTAAAACCACAAATTTAAAAGAAATGAAAATAAAGAAATAAATAAAAACTATTATATACACAGTAAGGCAGAACCATATAGTTGTATATTTTTAATATTTATTAAATAATGTTTGTTTTGTACTACATTTCTCTTGTCCTATTATGAGATTAAGGTAAGAGAATGTAATAAGTGAAATTTATTTTAAGATTTGGGGAAACCAGTACTCTTTTAAAGTAAAGGAATGTATATACCGAAAAAAAAAAAATCTCATAGTATACAAACCTTTCATTTTTGCAGATTACTACAGTGAATTTTTTTTTAAAAAAAAGTAATGCAACAAACAAGTTTCAGTTGGGACTTTTTTGGCAAGTTGTTGTAATGATGTTTGCTACGATAAGAACTGGATGTATTTTCAAATAATGGAAAAACTAAACATAAGTAAATTACATCTCTCGCTACACACAATTATCAGGCAAAATATACAACAGGAATATGGTTAAATCTCAATCTTAGATTATGGTTAATCTCAATCAAAGAATTTCATCCTATAAACAGCATTAGGCAATTTGAGAACTATTTTCTATCTGTCTACAAGTGAAAGAAAGCTTATGCTTGTATAAACATATGTACAATTTATGATCCAATTGGCTTACCTGCAGTAAGAATGCATTTGAAACAAGATTTCTGATCAATCCTTGACCAAATGATATATTTAGCATTTGGTCGTTTTTGTCGAAGAGTCAAAAAACACAATACTAAGCTCATGCCTGTTGCCATTGGAACAATCAAACATGATGATGCAGATGGGACACCTTAAAAAAACAAAAAAAAAAAAACTTAATTAGTTTCATTACCTATTCTTCATATAACATTATTATTACTATAAATAAACTGCCATGGAATTAGACTAATCATGGAATATCTCACTCAACAAGCAACATATATTGTATCTAACCTGAAATTCATTCACACTAATAGCATATCAAAAGACATTTTGATAATGCATTCCCCTCATCCACCACTCTCCAGGTAAAAATTTGACTCCTCTCTTCAACCCATCTTTACACAACTTCCAAGGATAGCCTCCCATTTCCTCCCATTTTTTACTATGTATAATCCCTTCTGTATTAAGCCATATTACTATATCATAATTTATTATCAAAAAGATTATCATTTAATTTGTTTCAAGATTGGAATACCATGAGTATGCATACTAAGAATAAAACTGCATTATGTCACACCATCATCCTAATCAAAAATACTGGGACTATCAAGACCATAATATAAAATACCCATTAACTGAATTTTTCGAATGAACTTCTACAGAAAGAATTATAACACGTTAAGAAACTTTCATATCAAATGGCTTTAGTGATGACTTCATTAAAAAAAGCATTCAGAAGTAAAAGATCTCTGTCTCCTCTGCTCAAGAAGAAATAATTCTTATTCCTCTCCTTTATGTGCAAAGAATTTCTGAATGTACAGACCACTGAACCTTTTTTAGGTTGCCTTTTGTCTTATCAGAAAAAAAAAATCTCCAGTTTTCTTGCGTCTCCCAGAGAGAGAGAGAAAGAGAGAGAGAGAGAGAGGCTTCTTCCAGGTGTGTTTACCACATTCCTTGTTCTTGTGGCTTATCATATTATGAACACACTAGAAGATTTGCTTTTATTGGTCGTGAAGAACTTAAGTCTTATATGAAATATCATGAGCCTGAACAGTCTGGACTTGATGAACATGCATTCTCCACCAAGCACAGAGTTCATCAGAATAAGACAAGAATCCTTCATAAAAGCTTATTTCTTATAGAATATCTTTATTTAATTAAGGGGATAATAAATCCCTCATTGTTTCAAAGCCGAATACGAAACTTGAAGATCGAAATCTAAGAGTTTCATGCCGAAGAACGTCCAGCAAGTCCAAGCGTAAGTCAACACCTGGTGGTACAACAATAGGGCAACTCGGAGCAAAGGCGGATCACTGTCCTTAATATTTTCTCATAATGTAAAACGTAGCTCCTAGGAGATGCATTACTGTTTTACATTATGAGGGAGGGTTTCGATCTTTATTGAGGTCTCATCAGTGAGTAGGTAGACCTGGATAATACCAAGGTTTTAGTGAATGAGCTTACATACTTTACCATACGAATTGCCAGAAAGGTGTATCCATATATTATTACTACAATAAAGAGCCAAAAGTTTTTTTTTTTTTTTTTTCCGGCGACGTGAATTATTTAATTAAGGGGATAATAAATCCCTCGTTGTTTCAAAGCTGAAAAGCTTCTTTGGCATGAAACTCTTAGATTTCGATCTTTGAGTTTCGTATTCTGCTTTGAAATAATGAAGGATTTATTATCCCCTTAATTAAATAATTTACGTCGCCAAAAAAAAAGTCTTTTGGCTCTTTATTGTAGAATATCTTTATAATATAGATGCCTTTGAAATACCCCATGCTTCACAAGTTTTCATAAGAGGATCCAATGTTTATCTCATTTATGGGAGATAGGAAAGATCAGCTGACTTAAAAAGTACCAACTCTTAAATATATATAATTATATTTTTTTAATTAGGAAAATATTAGCAATTTTTATCTTACAGTAGTTATTAAGGCGACACTATTTAAAATTTTTTATTGTTTAATTGTCCTTGTACTAAAGATGCCTTTGGTGATGATATTTTCTATTTCACACAAGATGCAGCTCAACTCTTATTCATGTTACCTAATTCAAGCCAAATGCTAAGGCAGATAAAATGAAAGTAAAAAAAAGCCAAATTCAAATACTTGATTTGTTTAGAATTTTTCAAAATTTAAGAATTCTTTATACATAATCATCCATTAAGTAGAATAGGTACATACACAGAGAATCTTTTTAGAATTTTACAAATTCTAATTTGAAATTTTTTTTTACAAATTAGTAAATTTGTAAAATTTTACAAATTACAAATAAACATCACTCTCCCTATGAGTTCTGTTTGTATTTTATTCTTATTCATTTAATCCTATGAAAATAACTGGCAGGTGTAAGTCTATCAGACTGGGAATGCAACAATTTATGCTTTGCTTTCTATTGAAATATACACAGTTCAAAAAGAGATAGATATCCAAGAATTAACAAAAGTTCTGCATGTAAGTGATATAGCAGATGGTTATTAAAGTTGAGCAAATCCTAAATGATCCTAATTTTAGAGACTGCCTAACTTTCATCATTACAAGAAAAAAATTAATTTCTTGTTCTCTTTGATGTTTTAATCCTCTGATGACTTATTTCTAAAAAGATTCTCTGTGTATGTACCTATTCTACTTAATGGATGATTATATATAAAGAATTCTTAAATTTTGAAAAATTCTAAACAAATCAAGTGTTTGAATTTGACTTTTTTTACTTTCATTTTATCTGCCTTAGCATTAGGCTTGAATTAGGTAACATGAAGAGTTGAGTTGCAGCTTGTGTAAAATAGAAAATATCAAAGGCCAAGCAGATAATATCTTTATTTTGCAATTCAACAGATGTGGATTTAAATTCCATCTTAAAGTTGTAAATGTTTTAAATGAGAAATGATTTTCATATCCTATCATTATTAGGCTACCAACCACCACCACCACCCTGCTTGACCAGAGATGGAATAAATAGCAGAAACAGTATTCATTTTTTAATGTTATTTGATATACAAAAGATGTTGCCCATTTTTATTGCAATGAAAACATTATATGCCTTCAACGTAATTGGTATAAAATCAACCTTTCCCCCAATTCTTTAAAAGATGGAGATTGTTACCATCAGCAAACTATTTCTTGTTAATGTCCAAGAGATTGCAATTGCTTGCTTGCTTCACCTCCTCAATACTGCAAAACTTTAGAAACATATCAATATCAAAATTTGAATGTCCTCCCTCCTTTTTTTGCCATCATATCCAAACAGAGTAGAGAGGCATGCTTTATGGTTTCCCACTGTTGCTTTACCAAAAGGTCTTTCACTGGTCTGGCTACACGAGAGCATGCAATGTCATGCAGCATAAGTGATGAAGCACCAGTATGAAATGCAAACACTTCCACTGATTTACTACAATGCTCCAGAACTGCTTGGTAGCAAATTACAAACTAGAGATCCTGGTCCTCTAGAACAGCATGGTGAAAGATGGTCATCATCAATATTACTTGAGTTCCTAACAAAGTTTAATTAGACAACATAGATGTTAACACTCATTTATTCATTCAGTCATGACATGTTTCCTGCACACATGCTACATATTGTGACATTAACTCTGATTCTGGTGTTCAAGCATATGTTGAACGTTGCTAATAATGCTATTTTTAGGAATAATTTAATTACTATTTCCTGTCATTTGACAAAATCAAACTGGCATTTTCAGAGAACCACACACAAGTATATATGCATTCAGGCATCACATGAGTGTAATCGACATAAGAAAGAAACAAAGCAAAGCCTTAATTATTTTGCCACCTAGTAGACTTCATTAAACACTCTTAGTCATTTGACTTATGGTCTAAAGATAGCACTTCCAAGATTTGATGAAATTTTGTGCATCCAAATTCACTGAGATTAGGACTGTTTTTTCAAGCAGAGGTATTCTAGGAAGCCTTTTGTTAATTTTTAGAGAGAGATTCTATGTATATATTTATTCCTAACTTTTATAGATTCATGTATCTGGTGTTTCACTATGCTACTTATATAAAAACTTATATATATATATATATATATATATATATATATATATATAACTACTATTACTATGGCCAAATGGAAAAATCCATCCTCCTACGCCTCAAAGAACAACTAAAAGACATTGCTTACAAAAGAACCAGAGCTAGTGCCCTCTCAAGCCATGTCCTGTTTTCAGTAAACACAAATAATAGAGGCTGGCAACATGAGATAAACTGGACAACAACTTCAAACCTTCACATATGCCACGACGAGGTAGAACACCACATAGTCGAGTCTAAAGAAATTGTTATGGACCCTCTCCATATAAACAGTAACCTCAGCTACAATTTACTGGACTTATTCAGCTCTGCTGTCAGATACTGGCGCACTTGTAAAGCCACACATGCACAGGTGTCTAACAATAGAACTTTAACTCAGACTATAGCTCCAGTTCAAAGTTAACTGTGGTTTATAGTCGAATTTATAGTTTTATAGTGACTTAATGTTTCTTTATAGTGTTTTTATTGGCTTTCTATGTTCTCTCCTGCCTGAAGAAGTCGGTCACTTCGATGTTGCGTAATTAATAAATTTAATTGTTTGTTCTAATTGTTGGATCTCAGTCAGTACAAAAAAGTATGAACATATCCCAATTCCGAGTTAATACAACAAATCATCATATATAATAACTATTTATATATTTTATTAACGAAAAAAAAAAAATATATATATATATATATATATAAACAAAACAAAATAATTCTTTTAAAAATCAAGTAAGAGGAAGAATTCATCATAAAATATTATTACCAGAATCACTTACATTTAATTTAAATGTCTTTATTTGTAAAGCTTTCAGCTAAGTTTCATATCCATTGTCAATACAATTATAGGAAAACAAGAACGACAATTCAATCGAAAGTATGTGATATTGTGTGCACTATCAGCTGCAAGAGAATAGCTCCATCTCCATCAATAGATATTCAAAATAAATTGCAATAAGCTAATTTAGTTAGTAAATATTTTTAAATATAAACAAAAAATTAATTACAAATTACAGAACACATGAATGGTGAGTATATTAGTCAGTATAACCTCACAAAATTGAGAAAGTTTTTGGCAATCATTTTTATTCAGGGATGGCTTGTGAATGTGTGCTTCACAGCTTCCTTTGTCCAATCTTTCTAGAAAAAAATAACTTTTGTTTTCCACTGAATCCTGTGTTTTGTAGATAGCGTGGTTTGCTAAACCAGATTTGTTGGGTTTCTTTAAGTGAAATGTATTCCTGATGTTCTTCAAGATGAATTTGTGCAGAATGACCAGTTTGTCCATAATAACATAAGCCACAAGAGCATGGGATTCTGTAAACACCAGAATAGGAGAAAAGAAGATATTGGTTTTTAAGTGAGAAAAGGAAGATTTTAAGTTTTCAGACTGGACAGGAGACTTGTGGGTTAATCTGTCTAAGTAGTCTTGTTATTTTTTCTGAAATTCCTTTAACATATAAAATACAAATTCTGGTAATTTCTTCTTGAGGTAGGTTAGGATGACAACCATATTTATTATTATTATTATTATTTCATGACACCTCCAAGGAGTCCAAAGACTTATCGAGGGAGGGCACCACCTACTCTACAACTCTCCGTCTTCACCACTTCATCCACCATCTACCGTCCACTACCACCACTAGTATTTTTTTGTCTGTAAATTGCATGTTCCGAGCTGATTTGTCTGCATACGGGATGAAAAACACAGTTTCTGGGAGGGGAAAAAACCCTGCTACCTCTGTATGAGATCGGCTAACTCACCTTTAATTGAAAAAACCTATATAAAGATTTCTCCTGTCACTACGAGAATCAAATTTGGGCCTTTTCCAATTGAAGAGAGCAACATTTTTCCAATTGCGCTACAGAGGCACTTATATTTTCGATAGTTTTTGCATTATAACCATTAGAGATAAAAGTAGTTCTGATAATAAACAGTTCTTTGTTTAGAAGAGAATCTGTGGAACATAGATTCTCTTCTAAATTACACCATATTTCTGATGAGAGTGAAGATGTGACTTAGAATCAATGTATTTACCAGTATAAGTTGGTTTTCTATATATCAAGAACTGTAAACTATCATTTGGATGATATAGAATGAGAACATCCAGAAAAGGAAGACAATTGTTATCTTCTACTTTCAGAGTAATTTGATTCTTGGGTTTATTGAATTAATTTTTTTCAAGAAATTCATGAAGATTGGATAATGAAAAGTTCCATACAGCAAATACATCAACATATCTGTCCCAAAAATGAATATAATATGAATATAAAATAAATTTGTAATAAACAATAGTGACCATTTTACTCACACTCACATTCATAACCTGAAAATAACGGATCTCTACAAAGGCAGAAATTAACATATCTTTATTTAGTCAGAGACTCAAACATAATAGAGAACTTGGCAAATCTTGCTTTGGGAAATCAAGATGCAAGTTTATGATCAATCTTTAAGTTCACTATGGGAAACAACAGTAGCAAATTTTCATGCAAACAATCACACAAGAAAATGACAACTCATACATGTTGTCTTTAATACATGCCTTACTTCTAGCGTACTCAGTTACTATTTAAAACAAGTACCAAAAATATTAACAGTTTACTTCATAAAATACAACTATCCAGCACTGAAACAGGCAACAGCTATATGGAACATTCTAGTGCTTTCACTTGACAACTGTAAGTCCCACAAACAGAGAATGGCTTTCCATCTAATCTTCACTCAAAAAAAACAACCAAAAATTACAACAGTAAAGATGCATAAACTTGACTAAGAACTTGAACAAATAAGGAATCCACAAAATATAACTATTCATTATTTATATATTTTTTTATTTATTAAAGGGAATTATTTCCAACTCTCTCTTATATTCTTCTATCTGTTCCATTTTTTTACATCTCTGTATAAAACTGCATATTCTCTCTCTCATGTCCATCAGCTGTTCGTTTTCATATCACAGTCAAGCATATATGAATCGTCTAAATTGTGATTGCACGAAATTATGTCATGATAGCCAGGTATCACAAACAGTGAAAATAATTTTTACAGTAATGGTGGACTAGTTATGTTTATTTGCACTGCGATGAAGTTTCCTTTCCACTTGATGATTTCATTGCACTCAGTATTAAAAAAAAAAGAAAAAAACACGTCTACAGGTATTTTAATTTCAATAATGTAGGAAGGCATGTATATCTTGCTGATTCTTCATGCTGCTGAATGATAATCTGTTTCCACTGATAACCAGGAGGCACGGTTAGGCTTAATGGCCTCACTAGTCAAGTACCTAATAGCGAAACTACAAACACTGCTGCTATATTCTTCTTACAGTAAAATATCGTTTTAACATAATTTTTATCATAAAAATATTTTTACACATTTTTTTATTTCATTTTCAATTACCTAAACTAAGTCTGCATGGTTAGCCTAGTGGCTGTGTGCCTCGCAATCATATGCCTGGGGAAGGAGTGTCCTGGGTTCGATTCCTGTCGGTGACGTGAGGAGCTTAAGGATCTTCCTCAGCCATAGCCAAGTTAGATGGTCTTGGGCATGGACAGTAGGGTTTTTTCCCAGTTTATCCTGTTTTTTTTTTTATCCTGCAAAACAGGCAAACCGGCCTTTAGAACTCAACACTACAGGAGATAGGATATACTGGGGGGTAGGGCTGACCAACTTATCCTGTGAACGGTTTGAGGTCCAGTGATTAATAAACCCTCGACACCGCAAGGTAAAAGAGGGTAAAAAGAAGATGAGAACAATAATATCTCAATAATAAGGCAAAAATCTCAAGCTGTTCAAGGTCTGAAAGACCTATACAGCCTGAGATCTTAGTTTTCCTACAGGAAGACTAAGATCTAACTGAACTGACACAGTAAAAAGTGCCTTAGAAGACAGAAATATAAGATCTGATAATATTAGAGTCTTGACAGATAACAGATTAATTTTGTTGAAATCTGTTGATCAGAAGTTAGTGATGATGTAACTTTTCATGTGTACTATCATAATATCCTGTACATTCC
This sequence comes from Typopeltis vanoorti, assembly GCF_054136105.1. Lineage (NCBI taxonomy): Eukaryota > Metazoa > Arthropoda > Arachnida > Uropygi > Thelyphonidae > Typopeltis > Typopeltis vanoorti. The sequence goes on along the minus strand of NC_143549.1, from coordinate 155,199,401 downwards.
TCCCTGAGGATAAATATCAAGAATTCAATGATATGATGAGAAAAATATTCAAATTTCAAGTAGGCAGATAAATAAGTTCTTGGAGTCTTCTTTAAACAAATTTCTTCTTCTTTAGCATTCTGCAATTGAGCAGGTTCTTCTTTTAGTAGCAGAAACTTTTCTTCCACTCTCTTTTGTTCTGAGCCTTCTCTTTCAAGGTTGTGCACCTGTCTCCATTGAGCATGTCATGTAGCATTGCTTTCCTTACTCTTCCTCTGGGTCTTTTTCCTTCTGTTTTTCCTGCGATGGCATCTCTGATGATTCCATTCCCTCTCAGAATATGTCTGATCCAGTTTCCCCTTGCTTCTTTTTATCCTCCTTAACAGACTTCTTTCTTCTTCTACTACTCTTTTTAAGACCTCTTCATTAGTTATTTTAAAGAAATTATCAAATATGTTTTCTGTGTCATATTCATGTTAAGCCATTCATGTTGTGAAAAAAAAAAAAAAAAAAACATTATAAAAGATTCTTTCTGTTAAGACAATCAAACTTAGACCTTTTCCAATTGAAGGGCGCAACATATCGTCATTCTTCCAATTGCAATATGGAAGCGTTAGTATGAAACAAAAATCAGGTACGTAAAGTTGATTGTAAATGAGAAGGACATTATGAGTTGCTCTTGACTATCAGAAAACATGATACTGATGATCACATAACTTCGAGTTTTCCTGAAGCAAAAATTAAAAATATAGCACATGCAATTGAAAAACAGAAGTTACGTCAAACAGAAAAGCAAAGCAATTTTGCTTTGCTTTTCTGTTTGATGTAATTAACAATAAGTCAGTATAAGAGTGGATGCGAAAGGGTTGTTGGAAGAAGTGAGAGTGAATAGAGAAAGCGAAAATTTCAAGTATTATCTAGATACGATAGAAATGAATTAAGAAGACGGGCTATGATGGCAAATGATTTGATGTGTAGGCTGTATGTAAGGAATGGATGTGAGTTTTTAGATGTGTGGGGTGAGTATGAGGGAAGAATGGATTTGTATAAGAGGGACTGTCTACAATTTTATGCATTTGGTATTAGGGAGTTTTAAAAATTATTAACTGATATCAGACCTAATAGAGATAGTCAGGAAAACTGAATTATGATGGGAGGAATGGTGAGAATCTGTGTGTAAGAGAGCAATGTTATGTAGCTGTGTTAACGATGGGAATCGGCATTATCATGGAAATGATTATGAGGAAAGAACGATTGTGTTCATCTGGTTTGGACCCTAGCAAGCATGTGCAATGATCTCTGCATAATAAACACACTAGATAAGAACAGAGATTTGCAAGTTGTCCAACTGTCATGGAGACATAGAGAAAAGTATACAAAAAAGAATGCAAGTAACTTATTATGTCTGTACATGAATGGTAGGAGTATAAGAAACAATGAGGTAGAGTTTGTTGCCTTCGTCAATACATCAGAACTTCAGATTGTAGGCATTAGTGAGACCTGGCTATCAGAGGAAGACACTAACTAATATCGAGTATAAAGGGTACAGTATTTTAGGAAGGATAGACAGTATAGGAGAGGGTTGTGCTGCTAATGATACTGGATGACTTGAACCCAGTCAGAGTTATACTGGTAACAGCTTTACGCACAGCAGTGAGTTTGAAGCCATCTGCTGTAAGGTGTTGTTACAGACCTAATGAATAGGTTGCTGGTGATGAAGAAATGCATTATTGAATATAAATGATGGGTCAGAAACAAGTATCATAATGGGAGAATAATTACCCAAACACTGATTGGGTAGCATTGAAATCTCATGAGAAGAATGAAACTGAATTTACTGAGCTGGTACAAGACAACTTCCTCAAGCAACATGTAACAGAAGAAACAAAGTCAAAGAGCATTTAGATGGGATTTCAGATGTAACTATTATGCTTCTGGTAGGTGACAGCAATCATGGTAGTTTATGAATGTTCCATTCAGAAAAGGTTACATGCTGATACTTGAATAAAATACTTAAATGATGCAATATTAGAATGTATCCCTAGAGTTTGAAGAGTAAATATGAATGAAATAGATGTGCAATCTAATTAAGCAAGGGATTTGAAAAGAAAAGATGATATCAAGTTATGAAAATTATAAGCAGTAAGCAAGAAGAGTCAACTTTTGTATGGTAAACTAAGCCCGAGTATGAAAAGAAACTGGCCCTGCAAGCTAAAGACAACCCAAATGAATTCTATTGTTATGCTGTAAGTAAAAGAAAGAATAACTCTACTGAATATGGATGGTATGCAAGTGACAGATGCAAAGAAGATTGTTCAACCAACAAGTGTCCATTTTGCTGAAGGTTATCAATCTATGTATGCAACATTAAACTCAATGCTACCTCTTCAAGAAGAAACTCAGATATATGAGGAAGAGGTATTAGAGCTGTTGCACAAACTGAATAAGAATTCAGCAATAGGATATAACAGGATATCAGCACCAGATGCTAAAAGAGTGTTCAACTGAACTGGCTACTCCTTTGACCAAGCTATATAATTTCAGTCTCAGAACAGGGAAGATTCTGCAGAAGGGGAAAGAAATGTGTGGTAATCCCATTGTATAATGGTGATGCAAAGACTGATGTATCCAACTATCAACCCATCAGTAACTCTAGAATAATGGTTAAGACTGAAAAAGTTGGTTAGGGCTCTCATATAGAAATGGGTTGACAGAGAATCTATAACTTTGCAATGAACAGCATGGGTTTAGTAAGGGAAGGTCATGTTTGAGCAACTTGCTCACATTCTATAATAATGTTACGTTGAGTTAGACAACAGGAATGGATATACCATGATACCTTTCAATTTTGCTCAAGTTTTGACAGAATACAGTATGGAAGACTGTTGCATAAATTAGAGAATATGGGATTGGATTATAAAATATTGGCATGGAAGAGCATGACAGACCAAGAACTGATCCACTGTTATTCGATACATACATTAATGATATTCAGAAGGACTATCATGCAATATACAGCTATTTGATGATAATGCAAATATAGGCAGGGTTATTAGGAGTGAGACTGATATGCAGTATATTTGAATATTTAAATTTAATATGCAAGACTGCAAAAACACTGTTGATTGCAATTTCTGTTTTTGTTAAAACTAAATAAGTAACTACCACTTTATTACACGATGACTAAAACACAGACTTTTCACTGCACCTGAGATGCTGTTGGGCATGAACTATCTTTATGAATTACTGTTGGGCATGAACTATCTTCATGAGTCATGAAGATACTTCAAGCACAAACTGTGGGTAAAGGATTAAAACAAGAATCTAATTTTTTGTTCAGTTATAATTTACATTGTATCCAAGTGATAAACTTGAATATATGGAATGGTAGTAAAATGCATTTGTCTGCAACAGTGCACATTAAGTTCTGCCATGTCTGTCTGCATGAAACAACCCCAAAAAAATAATTCACTTATTCTGTTCTTGATTTGTAATATAGAAAAATGAATATCAAACTGCACAAAACTCACCCATAAGTCTAAGAATGTCTAAAACACAACAGTTTGCCAACTTGTTCATTAGACTAGATCCACAGGCTTTAGGTTGAACTTCAGCAATGTCTCCTGATCGTCCGATACCATGACCCATTCTATTTAACAAATCACAAAATAACTTTAAAATTAAGGCTAATTAGAAGGATTATTATTATTATATGGGCATCTCCATGGAGTCAGTAGACTCATCACAGGAGACCCAAACTATTCACACAATATCTATCATACCTCTTCTTGAACTCACTGACAGGTGAAGCACTCAACTATCAGACAATGCATTCCATTCATTCACTACTCTCCAAGCAAAAAATCTAGTCCTCATACCCTTGTTCACCACATTCTTACTTAATTTCCAGGGATGACCGCTTGTTCTTCCACCACTATCCCAATGCTGAAATATTTCCCCTGCATCAATCTTATAAAAACCGTTTAGTAACTTAAATGTTTCTATCATATCCCCTCTTCTCTGCCTATCAACCAACTTCTGTAACACACAAAATCTTATCAATGTAGTGGAGCATTTCTTGCATCACTCAAAAAACTTGGTCACTCACCTCTGAATCTTTTATAACCACTTCATCTCCAAGGAATCCAGGCAACCAGACCTAAGGACAGTAATCCAGATGTGAATGTAACAATACCTTATAAAGAGGAATAATAACTTCTTTATCTCTGCATCTTAGCAATATGCTCTCTGAACTTCAACCCTCTATCCACCTCCAAGTCCCTAGTCTCCATCAATCTCTTGGAGTGCTGTCCATAAGCAGAGTAATTTAGCACGCTGGAACATTATTTATATAATGTTCCAACATGTTGTTTCTGTATTTTGAAGTCATTATATTGTTAAAACAGTAATAACTTTGCTATCTAAAATAACATAAATATAACTACACCCTTCACATATTTTATGGATTGTTGAAAATTCATAAAAATAACACACTGTTTTAGCCCATAAATATTTAAGTGCAAATACTGACACATAATAGCAACATTTCGCATGTTAAAAATTCAAAATCAGCTAACGCCTTTTTGTTCCCATATAGGGAGTAGGCGAGGCCATTTACCCTATCTAACTTTTAGAGACTGAGTGGACAGTTCAATCTCCACTGGCAGCCAATCAGATATAGCTGGCCCAAAGCTATCACTAATTAAGTGGCACAAGTGCTGCCATCTCGTGGTCCCTAACCTTAACACAATATATTTAATGTTTGAAATAATTGGGTTCTACAGTCGATTTTCTTGAGTTTACGGAACGAAAAACCCGAGTTTCCAAGAGAAAAAAACCTGCTTGCCCGTGCCAGAGATCGACTAACTCGGGAACCGGTGGAAAAAAGGCTTAGAAAAATTTCCTCTAGTCGCCGACTAGATTCGAAACAAAGTCTTCCTTCGTGAGGTTAAGCGCCGTGGTGTGCAAACACCACATCCACTGAGCTACACTATTTTAAACTGTTAGGTAAGAAAAATTAGTGAGTGTGACATGTTACTGTTCATGAACTTCTCACTAAAAGAAATGCGGTCTTGCCATAAATACTGTTACGACTTTCACACACCCCTGTGCTGCCCACAGAATTACGCAAGCCTAGTTCTGTTAGTGGTGCTGTGCACAGTCAGCATTCACTTGTTTATCAGTAGAGAGAGAGAGTTGTTTAGCTGTACAGGTTAACATGCAGTGAGGAGATTATGATCTGTAATAGCTTCACAAGTTGGAATGCAACCACCTATTATTTTCAACACACTAAAAATACTCAGAATCAGTGGGATGTTTGGGTATCAAAACTATTAACAGCTATAATGATACAAAAGACTTATCTGACTACCAAAAAACAGGTTGACCATGTTGTATTAGGATGCAACAGCTTGTAAGGGCTGTGAAGACACGCCCCCACTGTAATCCTGTGAGAATGCAGAAAGTGATGTCGTGAGAGAGACAAACATTTCACAGAGAACAATGTCGTGTACTAACTGATGACCTGAAGATGAGAGCCTATCGGCATTCTACCAGACACTTCCTAATACCACAACTTATGCAGCAGAGAGTGATAAAATTAAAGGCATTTCTCGGGCATAGACACAGAGTTATCCTCTTCGCAGATGAGAATATTTTCACCATTGAAGAATCATTTAACTGCCAAAACGATAGGGTATATGCCCCAGATGGTTGCACAGCACACGTCATAGCATCCAGAATTCAGAGAGGTCATCACCCTTCTGAATCACTCCCTCCACCAAACCATCCCATGTCAGTGATGGTTTGGTGGAGGGGGAACGTATCAGGGGAGGAGGTATCCAAGTTGCATTTCTGTGAGGAAAGGGGTCAAAACCTCTACCAAAGAGCATTAAGACACCATGCTGGAACCTGTGGTACAGCCCCTGAACAACACCTTGTTTGACAGTAGACCTTCCAACACGACTCAGCCCCTGTACACAAGGCAAGGACCACACAACAGTGCTTGGAGGCAACGTGCATGACCACATATCACCATCTAAATGGCTGTCTGGAAGTCCTGATCTAAATCTGTTGGACTTCAAATTGTGATCGGAGCTCGAGAGAGAGTAGCCTGCTAGAAACAACACCTAAGCATCGCCAACCTGAAAGTGGATTTGGAGCAAGCAGTGACAGTGTTTCTGTTGGATGCCATCAATATGTGACCTCACAGACTTTGAGTGTCAATCAAGGTAAAAGGGAGACATTTTGAACAGAGTACGGCTATTATGCATGTTATACATATGATTTGTGTGCGCTGAAAGGCTGTAAATGATTTACTAATCGATTAAAGTTTATGTGCTGTTCACGTTGTAACAGTATTTATGGCTAGACTAGGTAGTAACCATAATTATATAAAAAAACAAGTTTCTGCCTGACATCATACTTTGAATCAATAATGCATTCCAATTATTCATGTTATTCACACTGCATAAAATGATCTACTTCCCCAAATCAAAGGCATGACTATGGACTTCCGGCTTTCACTCTCTCTCTCTCATTAACTTTTGGTATGGAGTTTTGATAAAAAAAAAAAAAAAAAAAAGGCTAATTTTTAATCTCTAACCCCTTCATGGCTGAATTACACTGATGATACTTTCACTATTAGCCAGGACAAATCAAATACATTTTAATACACTTAAACAGCTTAAACCTAAGAATAAAACAGCAGAAATTATAAAATTCCAAAAACTAAATCTTTCCTAATGTCTTTCATATGTAAAAAATTTAAACAAACCTAGTATTATTATCAATAAGGCAGATAAAAGTGATACTGCTATAATAACTGACAAAATTACCATAACAAAATTTTAACATGATATTGTTAATGATACCAATATTTACAGAATAATTTCAGAAGATACTGTTCTGAACATTATCAAACAAATTCAAAAATTTATATATCAACTCAAAGAAGTCAAAACAGATCACTCCTTGTACAAATCAGCCTCTCACTATTTTTAGACAAATAAAGATGCATAGCTACCCTGATATGCCCAAAATTTCACCACAATAGCCACACCTTATCAATACTTATGATTATTAAAACCACCAATTAATTCTTTCTACACATTAAAACAAACCACCATACCACTTAATCTCTCGTCTTTATATACCAAAATTGATGTGCCCAAAATACTGACATCATCCACATGCTACTCATAAATGACAACCTAATAAAATGAACAAAATTATCTCCTTCAGATATCCTTTTACTAATTACAGTAATAATCTCACCAGACTTCTTTAAATATAACAAACATGTTCACAAACAAATTTGAATTTTCCCATGAGCCAAAACATTAGCAGCTAACTTTCAGAACTTTTTCTTGTGCATATGAAAACAATTCCATTCCTTCTCTACCCAATGATATCTCTTATTATGATATGTAGACAGCATTCTACATGTCAGGAGCATGAATGCCATACAACAATTATTTCATTCTTTGAACATGTTTAGCCACAGATTCTTCTTCACTAAATACAAAGAAAATAAATCTATAAACCTCTTGAATTTGATCATAACTAGATATGACCATTACATCCATACACTAACACTGGAAATTATTTGCATTTATTTCATCTCCTATCACCCATGTTGTATCAAAAGATCTGCCATATTAACAATTACAAATATTCATCTTCTGTCACTGTTTTAAACCAAGAAATTACACACCTGAAAGAGATTTTCCATTCTCGACAGTATCCACAGTGATTAATAGATTATGCTATTCACTCAGCCTAAAATCATGTACTTTCTTCCAAAAGCAACATATCCAAATTCCATATAGATACCCATAACATCTACAAAGCCATAAAACACATCTTTAAATATTCCAAGTATAAAATTGTCTTCACCACCAAACTATAAAACATAGCTCAGGCTGACGTATTACTATGGTATAATGTTGGAGCCACTATTCATTCCTTATGGTCAAGCTTAATCGAAAATTAAGACTGCAACATTTCCATACCGGACTACCTACATTCCACCACCAAGAACAAACAAAACACACCAGCAATAACAACAAGCATCCCACTAGTGAAATCTTTACATGCGATATAATCAAGACACACTCCTGAAATTGAGAAGGCTACCATTATTGATTTCCAAGAAAACAAAATCAAATTACGTGTTGCTCTAAATCCCTAGCAATAAGAACTATCCAATATGCTATAAACACAAAAAAGATCCTATCTGCTCTTGCCCTTGTTACAATTAAATGAATTACTCCTCACTATTCTTGAACCACCTAACTCCTCTTAACACAGATTCATAAAACCACGAGAAGTTCATAGTTAAGTTTTTCCAGTCCTAAATCTGACAACAATTTAAATGAAACATTTAAATTGTTGTCAGATTATGATCTATTATATGTTTAAATTATGATCTATTATATACATGGCTTGCCATGTATATAATAGCTTGTTTGTTCCTTTTTTGTTCTTTAATTTTCAATTCTCTAAAATTTTTAATTCAGAGTCTGCTTAATTCATTTTCTTCATTATTGGTTTTATTCTTTTTTTTTTTTTTTTGGCTATTTGCTAAATATTTATGCTCAGTTATTGGTTCCTTTTCAACACTTTTCCAAATTATATACTATCCTGGCTCAAACAAGTACTATATCATCCTTGCCTTAAAAATACATGCACAGCATGTCAAATTATTGTGGATAACATTAAATTTTTACAAAACATAACTCAAATAATCAGGATGAAATGTTTACACCCTCTGTAATTGTTTAGTTGTATAAGATGCATATTGTCATATTACTAATAACATTTTACACTAACGCATGCATACAAAACATGTAATATTCTGAAGTTACCATTCAGTAAAAATAAATTAAAACTGCCTACCTAAAATGCCTTCGAGCAACTATTTGGGAAGCAAATCTTGCTTCTCTTTCTCCAATACCACAATTGCCAGGAAAATTATTACTGTCCATTAAAGCCAACTGATTCAGGAACAGTTCAATGGTTGTCTCATCCCACCCATCCTCTGGACATTTTTTCTACAGTAAATTAAAAAAATGTACATCTGTCATCATTTTAGATGTCTTATCTGTTAACTAACCTGGTGAAATTTTTGTTCAAATTACAATAAACATCTCAAGTACATAATTCCAACTAGATGCGTTTATTTCAGTGTAAAATGCAAAGTTGTTTGTTATAAAAGTAGGTTAACGTTGAAAGACCAAAATTAGCCAACAAAACAGCACGATGGTCTAGAACCATCAAACTAGTTTAAAACTCCAGTGTTAAAAAGTGATGGATTTCAGAATATACCATCATAGAAGTCTTAAAAATAAATAAATAAATAGACTGGATTTAAAGGCTAACGAATAAGGACACAAAATGGAAACATAAGGATATAATTAACACTGGTATTGGAAGTAGGGTTTTTCAGGTCTGAGTATCTGGACTCAGATTTCACAAGTTTCCTAAGGCTGAAAGAAATGTGATGAGGTTGATTGATGATTTTTATGAAAATTATGTCATTCTAGAAAAAGATGTAGAAATGTCAGAGATTGTCTGACTCTCGATAAATGAACCAGTGTAAAGATGAAACATTATATCAACATTAATCTGCAAGGAAATGATAGTGAAATTTACATATCTTGGCATGAATTTATAATTCACGATGCAGCATCTCGACTGTTAAAAATTATCAGAAATCATTTCAATACTTTCAATGTCAATTTTGAGAAGCACACTGTTAGATCAACTGGCAATGGTGCTAGCATCGCTGTCAATTATGGTCATGAATAACTGATGAAAATAAAAGCACTAAGAATAGCTTGGCAATTTAGAATATGACTGACCAGACAATGAAGAAGACAAAGAAATCAAAGCTGACAAATCTGAATTAGCCAAGTCTCATGATTTAAATGAAAATATTCACAATATACTCAATGTCATTAAGTATTCTAAGACAGAGTGTGTGTGCAAGTCTTATGGCAATAAAAAAAACAAAAAGAGAATTGGAACATGAGACAGAATTAGTTATGGATGTTAAAACACACTAAAACATCACTGCTTATTAATCCTGGGGTCTTTGTTCTAAACTTTTGTGGGGCATTTAAGTAACATGAGGTTTATATATATATATATATATATATATATATATACATATGTTTATTTAGATAGAGTGAAATAAAAAAAAAGGAATATAATTAAACAACACAGTGTGAAGGAAATTTGCACCAATTAAAATTTATTTACAAATGTAAATTATTTATGATCAAATTATTTTCAAAAAAATAAAATTTTTATCTTTACCAAATAAAATAATTTTTGTAAATCTTTTTTGAATCAGACTCAACATCTAGGCCTGACTCGGCTTCAAGTTCATCAAGTCCCAAAACACCCAGTCTTTCCAAACCCTACATGGAATGTTCAAAACATAGACCACATAAATCAACTCTTGAATAAAAAGAACATAAAAATTGCAGTAATATCTGAAACCAATAAAAAGTTGAGAGGCTCAAAACTAATTAATAATTGAGGACAATTTTACAGTGATGTAAGCAGTATGAGAGAGCAAAACAAGGAACAGCAATGATATAGAATCCTAAAAGAATAATGCAAATCAGGATTACATTGCAACAAGAGCATCCGAATGTCAATGAAATATGTGCACTGGCAGAAGGTGATGAACAAAGTAATGAAAGCTTTTATTCCCTCTAGCAAGAAAAAAAAAGTAAATCAGTAACTATCTAGTGGTAATGGGAAACTTAAATGCTAGAAAAATTAATTCAGTCATCATCATGAAAAAAAAAAAAAAGCAAATTGTTTATGTAGTTTATAACAATTTTCCCATATAAAGACTTTCATAAATACACTTAGATGAAAAGAGGACACAGATCAATATCCAACTATATAACACCAATACAAGGATATTTAATTAGTCACTCAATTTGAAACTTACAACCTATTACTTCTGCTCACCCATAAAAACTGTTGGCTTCAGAAAGGCTTAATTAACATAAAACATGTAACAAAGTTGTCCAGGTACTGAAAAATCATTACAAAGAAAATAAATCCATGCTAACAAGTGAACATAGTCACATGGCATGCATTAGCTGTTAGTGAAGTTGAATTCCATTATGTTAAACAATTTAATGAGTGATTTCCAATGTCAATATATGTCCATGGTTTTTATTCAGAGATCTGAATGAATGGATGACCATAACTAATTCCTTTAGAAGTCTGGAGTAAAAATTTTCTTCTAAATGTGGAATGGTTGAACAGTCCCTATTCATAACATGGTTAGTATTAGAATGGTTGGCCAAACCACATCTTTCCTTTCTTTTATGCTTAACATCTTCAACATGTTCCTTCTTTCTCATCTCAAATCCACAAAGTACCTGTTGTATGCATGCTAAACCACATCGGCATAGAAATCCATATACCCCAGGGTGTTTTTTCTGTAGAAGGGGAGGCTATCCTTAAGAAACTAAGGAGGCTGCAGACAGTTTGAATCAGCTTAAAAGTCATTCTGATGTTGTGATCCTTGAAAAGAGAAGCAGGTTTAATCAGACTAAATATATGGACTGGTAATCGAGTCTATACTGGGCATTCTGATTATGGAGAGAGGTAGGATTTGAAAATAAAATACTGCCAATTGTTTTCTTGGAATAGCAATTAAGAACAAAAATTAGCAACATAGTTCAAGATTCATAATCAATGGTTTTTTTTATTACTTATGCAAATAGAATGAAGAAGAAATCTGATTCATTATTCCATTCTCAGTAAAACAGAGAACTTTCCTTACTTTCAAATAAGGTCATGATCAACCTTTCAAACCACTGCCTTTCATGTGCAAAAGAATCCATTCTTAGAAAAAGGTTTCAACTATGCTATGACTCCAAGTTTACATTCCAAATGTTGATTTTGTGTGCGGTATCGAAAAAGGAGTTCACATCCTCTCAATGGATTCCGCCAATATTATCAGACTGAAGGTTGCTGCTCTTCTACTTTCTTCATCAATTCCAAGATCTAATGTATATAGTTCCAAATACAGAAGACTATAAGGATAAAATTACACATTTATTTTCTAATTCTTCCAACTACTCAATTATAGACCATTACTATACCGGTCAGCTCATGAAAAAATTAATGATTAACTTAAAAACATCCTGAACTGGCCACCAGAATTGGAAATCATGCGTTATGCATCACTTGACCAAGCACCAAATTGATGTTTTTGAAAAAAAATCGTGTTTTGTAAAATTTTCTTAGAAACATATTCCATTTGGTGTTTAGTTCTTTGAAAGAAAACTGTGAAAATACCGACTTTTGTTGGTCTCGATTTTTTTATAGGTAGGTTACATCATTATACTTCAGATGGCAAACTAATCTCTAAAACATCAATTTGGTCAAGTGATGCATAATGCAGTTATTAAAATAGTTTAAGTTACTAAATCTTATTCCTCCCCAATTTTACAGGTCTCCTGAAAGACACAAAACTGGCATTTCTTTAAAAACAACCATAGATGGCATCAACTTCTAACTTATGCTTTATCTAAACATCTGGCTACCCTTTTATGGCTACTGCAAGAAAACAATTGGCAAGATTTTATTTTTGAAACACACTTCCCTATAACAAGAATATTCAGAATAGAGACTGGATCGCCATTCCACATTTTGCAATTTATCGATTAAAATTGCTTCTCTTTTCAAGGACGTCAGAGTGACTTAAGCTGATTCAAACCATCTGCAGCCTTCTCAGGTCTGATAGAGACAGCATCACTGTCCTGCAAAAACCCAGAGGTATATAGAATTCCATGCTCACATGATTTAGCATACATAAGACAGGCATACCGTGAATCTGAAGTGAGAAAGAAGGAACATGTTGGAGATGTAAAGCATAAAAGAAAGGAAAGATCTGCTCTAGTCAACCATCATACTACTAACCATGTTGTTAATAGGGACTGTTCAACTATTCCACGTTTAGAAGAAAATTTTTACTCCAGACCTCTAAAAGGAATTGATTACAGTCATCCATTCACGTAGTTCACCAAATAAAAACAAAGGACTTATATTTAATTATATATAATCATATGTAATTAAATTATTAGACCAAAAGAAGAGATGGCATCATGAAAGAGATATTAGATAATGAGGGGAGAGTATTTCTAGGATTACTTACTGTCCTCTTTCATCAAGGACGGGTTGAGTTTTCCGTATTTCCACAACAACCTCCAGGAGTCTCGGTTTCTTGCATGGCTGGTGAGATGTCTATATGTTTGTAATCCAGAGTTGACCTTTATATATGTTATCCATTTAGTTCTTGGTCTTCCTTTTTTCTTCTAATCTTGCATACAGAATAAGGTTGGGTAGCCTATTTGATGGCACTCTCTCAACATGTCTGTACCATTGAAGTTGTCTTCTTTTGATCTTTTATATTAATGAGCCTGTATATTTTAGATCTTGTCTTAGTTTCATTTGATTTCTTTTCTGTCCATTTTGTTTTATTTATTTTTCTGAGACATTTCATCTGGAAAGCCTCCAGTTTTCATATCTCTCTCTCTCTCTTCTTGAGCGTCCAAATTTCTGAAGCATATAGCACAGTGGGTATTATAATCGCATTATATAATTTTCTTTTTAGAGGTTTGGAGATTTTATTATTTTTCCAGATTTTTCCTAGCTTATTAAATGATGACCATGCAGTCGATATTCTATGTTTAATAGTGGTCATAGTATCTAAGTGTTCTGTTGTTACTGTTCCTAAATAGTTGAATTGTTTTACTTGTTCAATTGTTGATCCATTCAAGGAGAAGTTTACTTTTTCTTCGTTTTTTCCAATTATCAAGATTTTTGTTTTGCTGTATTTATGGTCATGCTGTATTCTTTAGTTTGGTTATTAGGTTCACCATCTTTTCTTCTGTGTCTGCTATTATTACAATATCATCTGCATATTTTATGTTATTAAGGTTATAACCATTTAGGTTGATCCCTTTTTCTCCTTCCAAGGATTGGTTAACCATATCCTCTAGGTAGATGTTAAAAGGGATGGGGAGATGGGACATCCTTGGGCTACTCCTTAACTGATGTTTATTTTATCTGTTGTTATACTGTTGAATTTAATTATTGCTTCAGTGAGGCTATAATATTTTTCCAAGAAGTCTAGGGTATCTTCATCGATTTGTTTCTATTTTAATATTCTTAATAGTTACTCTGTTTATTAAGTCAAATGACTGTTTAAAATCTATAAAACAGTAATAAATATTTTTGTTATGTTCCCAGTATAATTCTGCTAGTCATTGTATTACAAAGATATGATCCAATGTGGAGCAATTCTTTCTGAAGCTTGCCTGTTCTTCACTAAGAATGATCTTATGTGTGCTCTTTATTCTGTTCTGTAATACTCTTGTAAATATTTTGTAAGCATGGCTGAGTAATGTGATTGGTCTGTAATTTTTAAAATTTTTTCTTATCACCTTTCTTGTAAATTGGTATGATAATTCCTGTTCTCCAATCTTCTGGTATTTCTCATTTAATGATTTTGTTGAAAAGTGTGGTAAGGAATTTTAAAGTTGTTTGCTTTCCTTCTTTCCAGAGTTCTGATGGAATTTGGTCTTCCCTGGTGCTTTGTCAGATTTCATTTGCTTTAGAGCATTCTCCACTTCCAATGGAAGGATTATTAAGGCATTATGTCTTGAGTTAGTGTGGGGCTTTGTTATTAGGTAGTTATTGCTTTCATTCTTAAAGGTTTCTTGGTAGTGTTCCATCCATATTGCTTTTATCACATTTGGATTTCCTGTTTCTTTGCCCTGATGGTTGATCATTGTTAGAGGTAGTGGTGAAAATTTTTTTTGTAATTTCTTTAATTGTGTTATGTAATGTTTTTGAGTTATGGTGTTTATATGCCTCATTGCATTTTTCTGCTTTTTCGTTTAGCCAGTTTTCCTTAGCCTGTCTACAGAGTTTATCAATTTCATTTTTGAGTTGTTTGTATTTCTTTTTGTTTTCTTCTCAGGTTTTTCTGTTTAATTATTTTTTTAGTTTTCTTTTTTCTTCACATTTTTCTAAAATTTCAGATGTTATCCATTTATTATTGGGTTTCTAGGATTATAGAAGACAAAAGAAATGCTTTCAAGAAGTGTTTATCAATCAGATCAATTGAAGATAAGATTGAGTATAATAGAATGAAAGCCATATCTAAAAGAGAAGTGAAGAAATGACATAGAAACAACTGGAATAATTTTCATATCTAATTTAGAGAGAGAAATGTAACAAAATTAAGTTGTTGTTGTTGTTGTTGTCTTGTCCTTTGAAGAGTCTTAGATGTTTCTGTGTGTTCCTTGTACTGCTTTGGCTATGTCGATGATTTTGTTTGAATAAAGCTGTTGTTCAGGATTAGGATCTATTTCTTGCAAGGCTGCTGTAATTGCTGGACAGCTAAAGATGTGAGTGGGTGTCAGTTCAATATTGGGGCAGTTGTTGCAGTCTCTATATGTTCTCGTATCATCTGTATTGATCTTCATTCCTCTATAATGTCCTGTTCGTAGTCTTGCTGTCGTGGTGGAGGTCTTTCTGTCAGCACTGATTTCGGGAATTTGATGTTGTATCACTGATTTCAGTGGAATTAGTTTGGCTTTTGCTAGTGCATTGGCATCAGCAAGAGTTATCATGTGAGTTTCTTGGTTGAGTTCTCTGGCCTCTTTTGCTAATTTATCAGCTGTTTCATTGTCTACATGATCAGGAATCCATTGTAAAATGCAACTTTTTCCTATACACTTTAGTTGATTTAAGAGTTTATGGATGTCTTGTGTGAGCTTGGTATTGCCATTTTTGATTGCCTCCATAGCTGATCTTGAGTCACTGTAAATTATAATTCCTTCAGATTGTTGAGATGATGATAATTTTAAGTAGGCTTCAAGTGCTTTATTTATTGCAATTGAAGCCTACTATTTCAGGGGGGAGAAGTCTGACCACACCTCCGTGCAGCCCCCCCCCCCGGACCCTTGACGCTCTTGACCAAATTTCTTACGGTCCGATTTCAAGGTGACTAACATGGCAACAGCATCCAATTTTCTAATGAAGAGTCATAGAAAGATATCAACCAACAAAATTAAGTTACAAACCCAAAAGAGGGAATGTAATAATCAATATCACTGATAAAACTATGTGACTACAGCGCTTTCAGTACTTTGTCATATATCATGAAAGGATAACAAATTCTGTAATCCAAAAATAATCTATCTGACAGAAGATATTTCTATACAGGAATTGAATGGTATAATAATAAATTTCAAAAACAACAAATCAGCTGGAAAGGACAGCATTCACATGGAACCATTCAAATATGCTGATGAAACTCTTAAAATCAAGACTTAGATTTCCAGAATGTATGAGATAGAAAGAATCACCAGAATCCTGGCAAACAGCCATACTTATTCCAGTTTATAAAAAAAGCAGAAAGACTGAAAATTATCATGGAACAAAGCTTCTCATTTGTGGTCACAAAATACATGCAAAAATTATAAAAAAAACTAGTGAGTCATTACAATGATAAGATAACTGAAGAAACAAAATGGATTCTGCAAGGACAGACCTGTACAGATAGTTACTTTTCTTTAAAATTACTAACTGAAAAGCTCAAAAAATTCAATAAATCAACACATATAGCATTTATAGACTTGTGTGAACAGAAATTAACTTTTAAAAATACTTCATCGACAATGAAACCTCAAACCAAATAACAGTAGTAATCTATAATTTTTTTAAATATAACTTCATAATAGTCAAATTGGGAACTGAAATACTGTATACAAGTGGAATCCAATAAATCATGGTGTCCCGACAAGGTGTCCCTTTATCATGATTCTTTATATATATTAATGCTATTGTCAGACATTGGAGACTGACAGTTCTTGGAAATATCCCATTATGAAGTGATAGTCACCTTGACACACTGTTATATACAGATGAATATTCTTGTCAAATAATGAAGATGAACTGCAATACAGTATTTTGTGCACCATTTAATCATTACTGTTGAAAAATTTAATATTAAAAATAAACTGTAAAAACCCAAATTATGGCTATTCAAGAAAAGGAACTAATCTGAAGTAAAATATGTATTGAAAATAGAATTCCTGAGCAAGTAAACTTCTTTAATTATCTTGGCTATAGCTGACTTACAAAGAAGAAACTGACATTAATAATAAAACTAAAGCAGAAGTTCTCAGAATAAGTTTGTTTTTAGTCCAAAATTGTCCCAAGTACAGAGGCATACCAGAATTAAAGCATAAAGAGCATTACGAAGACCAATATATAAATTAACCTACTAGTTTCATCACTAAAAATGTGTAACTTCATCAAGACAAACACAAAAAATATAAGGTTAGCAAACATAAACTTAAAACACTAACAAGTGATGCTTGCAGGAACTATTACAGCATTAATAATGAAAACGAGGATGTGAGAGGTGGCACAAGTGAACTGCTATCCAGCACTGTTTTGCAGTTGATTTGCTGAAATGTTGTAATCTGGCATCTGAAGGATTCTAATGGAAATCTCTCAGTAGAATCCTTCAGATGCCAGATTTCAACTTTTTTCACTATGGCACTCTTAATAAGGACTAAGGGTGCCAGGATAAAAGATCAGAAATTTATTCTTTCATCTGATGAGAGATGAAGTTTTCATCTATGTAGGGCTTACAGCTCTTGTTCCAATGGTGTGTATTGGAAAAGTGATAAGCTAGATCATAGTTGTCTTCTATGTTATGGGCAACATCTCCAAAGTGATGTTGCCCATAACATAAAAAAAAAAAAAAAAAAATGTTGTTTTTTTTCTTATCTGAAAACTTTTGGAAGTCTAACCTATATATAAAAGACTACATGAGCAGGGAATTCTTAAATCCGAGGATGTCTGTAGAAGAGGTCGCTGTCTTTAGGAGAATGCACCATATAAAGAAAATAGATTTGCAAGTCATCCTGGTATCATAAGGTTTAAGAAGATCAGTAATAAGTGTCACTGTCCATTTTCCCATTTAGAAGTTCACCCACATAAATCTACTTGAAACTGCCTTCCAATCAACATCTACCAACATAAGGGATAGAAACAGAGTATCTGTAGTGCACATCAAGATTTTGAGGCAGAGTGGGATTAGAGAAAAGATGAATTTTTAGGATACCCATTAACGGTTGAAGTAAAATTTGTAGTTTTTCATTTATCTTCTCACCATTTATTAAGATGGAAATAGCACATTTTCAAGTGCATGAATGATGCCAACTTTTTGTGAAGGGTGGTGCAGCAAATCAAATGGACATAATGACTGATATGTGTTGGCTTGTGATAGACCAAGTGTAAAACCATTATCTGAATTTTTTTGTGATAAAAATGTCTAGAAACGGTAATCTTCTTTCACTTTCTATTTCCAAAGTGAACTTTTTTTTTTTTTTTATGAAATGAGTTAATTGAGATAAGGACACGTCCTCATCATCTGGAAACAGTGTAACTGAATTAAACAACTTCCTTTTCTCAATTAACTCATTTCACTACCATATTCTTGAGGCTCCTCAAGAATATAGAAGATAGTTAACTACAGCAAATTCCTTTAGAATGGCAATGATACTCTAGGGCTTTGATTGGGACTTTCTGGTAGTTTGCTTTAATGGCATTCTGCTATAGGTGAGAGTGGTCATAAAGACGTAAAATAAACAAATAAAATAACTGTGGGAAAAGGTAATAAAGGTGAATTTTGCAATGCACTCACATAATACTGCCACTTATCACAGGTGAACTTATCACCATTTTTGTCATATATACTGTGGATCTTGTTTTTTAATTTTATTTTTGAGTAATTTTACCATTAAAACTGTCCAAATGGGAAATTTTAATAGTGATGTTACATATCAAATTTCATTAAATTCCACCAAGCTACATTGGAATTATCATTCAAAATCACTAAGGAAGGGTATCCACTTCCTCCCCTCTGTTCCAGGTGGTAATGAGGTTCTTTGCTCTTGTAACTTATATTATGGTCATACTGGGAGATCTGCCAACATCCACCATGGTGAAACAAGAAATACATCACCATAACTATGGTCAGTCATCTAGTTGACCATGAAAAACACTACTATGTGTCACCACAGCAAATCACAATCATCATCAAATTCCTGATGTGTATCCTCAGGGGGGGGTACATAATAATTATGATAGTACTACATGAAAAAGTTATACCATTACTAACTTCCGATCAACAATTTTCCTCCAAATTAATCTGTTATCTGTAAAGACTCCAACATTATCAGATCTTATCTTTCTGTCTTTAAGGCACTTTTCACCATATCAATCCATCTACATCTTGGTCTTCCTCTGGGATTTTTTTCCTGCCAACTTGACAAAGAACACTTGTTTTGTTAATCTTTACTCTTGCATTCTGTTTATGTGACCATATCACCTGAGATTAGCTCTACTAACACATTCCTGAATGCTAAAAATGGCAAGTTCTTTCCTAATTCCTAATATTCTCATTTTTAATGTGATACTGTCATTGATGCTATCTGTTCAGTCCACTAATCTTCCTCAAAACTCTCATACCAGAGGTCTCATCTTTATTTCTAACGACGACCTCAGATCCATAAATTTAATTTGCCATCTTCACTAAAAATTTTGCCTAAATAGCTGACATGTTTTACTTGTTCTATAGGTTCTCCATTCAGGATGCAGTTGATGTTTTCAATGTTTTCTGCCTATTTTCATACCAAATTTATTACAACAGTTATTCTATTTAGTCAGGGAATCTTGCAAACTTGTAATGGATTTATTCAGAAGTATAAGATCTTATATTATCTCCAGAATCAGGTCTGCGACAAGGATGTATGTTATGTTCACTGTTATTCATCATCAGCATAAGGTAAAGAGCTAAGATTAACATCGCCATAGATTTAATATCACTTTCCTTCATGTGATCCATATAGATGATGAATAACAGTGAACACAACATAGATCCACGTTGCGGACCTGATTTTACACCAAACAATCTTTCTGTACTGCCTTCAATCCTAAATGCTGATTTACAGCTTAAAAAAAAAAAAAAACTGTATTGTTTGATATAACTCTCATTTATACCTTATAACTATAGCATTCTGAAGAGCTTTTCACTTCGCACCTTGTCATATATCTTTTCCAGATCTATTTGGCTTGAATCCAGCTTGTTCTTCACCAAGCTTCCCTTCCACAATTTTTCTTAGCCATTTCTCAAGTATGCTTGCATAAATCTTACCAAGAACACACACACTAGGGAAATGCTCTGTAATTCTCACAGTCAGTTTTATTTTCCTTTTTACAGATCGGTACTATGAGATCTCTGCTACAAATCATCTGGAATCCAACTTTCTAACCAGGCCTTCTGAATTATGCAATGAAGCCACTGTAAAACTTTTTTCTTCCATATTTGAGCATTGCTGGTTGAATTTCCTACTCCAGCTACCTTTCCACATTCTGGTTTTTGATGACTTTTCTATTTTAAGTATGGATATATATTCCTGACTGCATTCCTGTTGGGAGTTTTCTACCAACAGGAATGTTGGTAGAAAAACTGTGCTGACTCCGTTTTTTAATTTAGCAGTCTTTCGAAGTAATTACGTCAGACATTTAGAATGTCTTTATCTTCAGTTTCACCCTTATCATCCCTGATTCCTTTTACAGTGCTTTTTCTTCCATTTCTAAGCTTTTTCAATAGTCTCCAGAATATTTTGCCACTTTCCTGATACATATTTTCTATGTATCTTCTAGATAAAATTAGCTAAACAAAAGTCTTCCCATGACTTTTGTTTAGCTAATTTTACACAGTGCTTCGCTTTCTTATATTTTTCTCTGTAACAGCACAAGCTGAGTTGCTTGCCAGGAACTTTCAATATGCTTTCTTATTTTCCTTCACAGCTTCTTCAACTTCTGAGTCCACCATGGAGTTTGGATTTTGCTATCCTTATAAATCACCTCAACACATGCTGTCTGGCTGAATCAATGTTTTCTTCAGAGTTTGCCAGTGAATCTCTAAGGTTTAGTTCTTCTTTTCAAACTCTTTCATTTTTTCTTCAATAATGTTTGTGTATTTGAGTCTACAATTAACCTTTGAAAGCTGCTCAACTTTGATTCATTTAAGAAGCCAATATAAGAAAGTTTTAAAACGAATCAAAGTTGAGCATCTTTCAGAGGTGAATTGCACACTCCAATACACAAACCTCATCATCATCATCATCAAATTCCTGCCATGTACCCTCAAGGGGTGTACAGGAAAAGTCAGTACTACATGAAAAAATTACATCATTACTAACTTCCTATCTACAATTTTCTTCCAAATCAGTCTGTTACTTGTCAAGACTCCAACATTATCAGATCTTATATTTCTATCGTCTAAGGCACTTTGTACCGTATCAATCCACCTATATCTTGGTCTTCCTCTGGGTCGTTTTCCTGCCAACCTGGCAGAGAACACTTGTTTTGCTAATCTTTCCTCTCCCATTCTATTTAAGTGACCATACCATCTGAGATTAGCTCTGCTAACGCATTCCTGGATGCTGACAATGTCAAGTTCTTTCCTAATATCCTCATTTTTAATATGATATTGCCATTGATGCCATCTGTTCACGCCTCTAATCTTTCTCAGGACTCTCATATCTGAGGTCTCTAGTCTTTGGTCAAGTGTTTTACTTCTGACCCAGCTCTCAGATCCATAAGTTAAAATTGGTTTGAACACTGTCTTGTATACAGCTAATTTAGTGTTCCGACTAATTTCTTTCTTATTCCATATGAATTTATTCAATTGACTTCCCAGTATACCAGCTTTGCTGATTCTGTTGTCTATTTCTATATTTAGTTTACCATCTTCAGTAAAAATTGTGCCTAAGTAGCTGAAATGTTTTACTTGTTCCACAGGTTCTCCATTCACAACAGTTGACATTTTCAATGATTCTGCCTATTTTCATTGTCTTTGTCTTTTTATTGCTGACCTTCATACCATATCTATTACAAAAGCTATTCAATTTAGTCAGAGAATCTTGCAGACTTGTAGCAGATTTATTTAGAAGTATAACATCATCCGCATAAAGCAAAGAGCTGACATTAACATCTCCAATTTTGATATCAGGTTTAATACCACATTCCTTCATAATGTGATCCATATAGATAATGAATAACAGAGGGGATAATGTACATCCTTGTCTCACACCAGATTTAACATTAAACCATCTTCCTGTACTTCCTTCAATTCTAACTGCTGACTCACAACTCAAATAAAGACTAAGTATTGCTTGATATAATGCCCCATTGACACCATATAACTGCAGCGTATTGAATAGCTTCTTTCTTGGCACCTTGTCATATGCCTTTTCCAAATTGACAAAACTTAAATACAGATCTTTGTTATATTCCCATGCTTTCTCGACTATTTGTCGTAAAGTGAAGATCTGATCCTGACAGCCTCTATTTGGCCTGAATCCAGCTTGTTCTTCACCAAGCTTTTCTTCCACAATTCTTCTCAACCGTTTCTCAAGTATACTTGCATAGATCTTGCCAGGAACACTCAGTAGGGAAATACCTCTGTAATTCTCACATTCAGTTTTATTTCCCTTTTTATATATGGGTACTATGAGAGCTCTACTCCAATCATCGGGAATTCGTCCCTCTCTCCAGGCTTTCTGAACTATGCAGTGCAGCCACTGTAAGACTCTTATACCACCATACTTCAGCATTTCTGGTCGAATATCATCTACTCCTGCTGCCTTTCCACATTTCAAGCCTTTGATGGCTTTTTCGACTTCAAGTATGGATATGTATTCCTGATTGCATGCCTGGTCAGTGTTTTTTTATCACTGTGCTGTCATCACTGCTTGTTTCATTTAGCAGTTTTTCAAAGTAATTACTCCATACTTCAAGGATATCTTTTTCTCCTGTTTTCATTTCACCTTTATCATCTCTAATTCCTTTTACAGCACTCTTTCCTCCATTCCTAAGCTTCTTCAACAACCTCCAGAATATTTTGCCACCTTCTTGATATTTATTTTCTATATTCTTGCCAAAGTCCTCCCATGACTTTTGTTTAGCTAGTTTTACACACTGTTTAGCTTTCTTACATTTGTCTCTGTATTCTGTAAGAGTAAAAGCTGACTTATTTGCCAGGAACTTTTGATATGCTTTCTTCTTTTCCTTCACTGCCTCTTTAACTTCCTGTGTCCACCAGGGAGTTCTGATTTTTTTATCCTTGCACACAACCTCACCACATGCCTCTCTGGCAGAATCAATCAATGTTACCTTCAGAGTTTGCCACTGAATCTCCAAGGTTTAATTCCTGTTCTCAAACTCTTTCATTTTCTTTTCAATAATATTTCTGTATTTTAGTCTACAGTTCACATCTGAGAGCTGCTCATCTTTTATTCGCTTTAAAACTTTCTTACATGTTATTCTTTTCAATATGAAATTCAATTTTATCCTGCTCAAGACTAAATAGTGATCACTTCCAATTTCAAATCCTCTGTACACTCTGGTGTCCTGCACCAAGGAGAAAACATCACTATCAACAATAACATAGTCAATGAGACTTTTCTTATTCCTAGCCTCTTCTCTCCATGTGAATTTGTGCACATTTTTATGTTGGAACATGGTGTTAGTAATAACCAGTCCATGTCCTGAGCAGAAATCCAACAGATATTTGCCATTATTATTAGCTTTGCTCTTTTCTCCAAATTTTCCCAAAATATTTTTGTATGTCTCACAATCATTTCCTACTCTGCTATTTAGATCCCCAACAAGGACCAACTTTTCCTTTTTCATTGTGTCAGTTGCTTTTTCTAAAGCATCAAAAAATTCCTCCACTTCTACCTTAGTAGAACCTTCTGTGGGACCATAGGCACAAATAAGTCTCATTGTCCAGTTCCCCATTCTCATATTTGCCCACATTACTCTACTTGAGACTGACTGCCATTCAAGAAGATTAGCCTCGTATTTTGTGTTGAATACTATGGCTACTCCTTCTTTTCCTTGATTGTCATTGCCTGAATATAACATTTTGTATTTATTGCTCAGAAAGATCTCACCAGTTTTGGTCTTTTTTGTTTCAGTCATCCCTATTATGTCGATCTGGTACTTATCTAATTCCTCAGCTAGCTCCATTTCTTTGCCATTCAGGCTTCTTACGTTGATAGTACCGATCTTTAACTCTGGTGATGTTGAGTTGGGGTTTGTTTTCAGATTTGTTCCAGTAGCTGACTTTTCGCTGTTTGCCCTGGTTCCCTGGTGAAAACAACGGGGGCCTTGTTTAACCGGGCGACGCCCCAGCCGGCATGAAATTTTGTCATGTTGTACCATCATTTTTTATTTTGGTTTAACCAATAAGAATACAATTTGGTCGGCTAAATCCCAAATTGCCAGCCCATCCTCGTTCGTTCAGTATCAAAGTAGATACCCAACAGGGTGCACCACGAGAAGGTGAGGATTGGACATTAGGTCAGAAGCCCTGGTCGGTTCTCCGCATTCCTTTAAAGGCTATGTGGAGGTCTCCTCTCAGTTATACAGCTTTGACCCTTAAGCACAAACCTGCCTATTTCAAATCCTCTGTATACTCTTGTGTCCTTGGCTATTGTGAAAAACTCACTATCAACTATAACATAGTAAATTAGACTTTTCTTATTTCTTGCATCTTCTCTCCATGTGAATTTGTGCACATTTTTATGTTAGAACATGGTGTTAGTAATAATTGATCTATGTCCTGAACAGAAATCCAGCAGTCATTTACCATTATTATTAGCTTTGTGCTTTTCTCCTAATTTTCCCCAAACATTTCTGTATGTCTGGTAATCATTTCCTACTCTACTATTTAGATCTCCAACAAGGATCAACTTTTCATTTTTTTTTTTAATGTTGTTGTCAGCTGCCTTCTCTAAAGCCTCAAAAAACTCCTCCATTTCTTCATTGGTAGAACCTTCTGTGGAGTCATACAAATAAGTCTCATTGCCCAGTTCCCCATTCTGATATTGTCTTCCATTCAAGAAGATTATCCTCATATTTAAGGTTGGATACTATAGCTACTCCCTCTTTTCCCCGATTGTTATTGTCTGAATATAACATGTATCTCAGCAAATATAAACTTCATCATCATCAAATTCCTGACATGTACCCTCAAGGGGTGTACATAAATATGATTGTGTTAAACTTCCAAGATTTCTTAGGAAATCTTGGAAGTTAATTCTTAGGCTTCCTGTCCAACAGCTAAAATTAGCCAATAGCACCCACAGAGAGTGCCTCTGAAAAGGAGCTCAAAATAGTCAAATTTCTTCCACTTACTATTTTGTGTGGGTTATTACAAATTTTAGTATGGTATTCCTGAAGATGATCTCTGTGACAGAAAAGAAATATCAGAACAATTAAACCTGTTGTTTAATTACTTCTCTGTACTGTATTTATTCCATTAAATTTATCTATAAGCATAAACTATCACCTATGCCTAAATATGTGTTTAGTTTTATGGAAATTATTTTACTTTGAGTAAAGCCAATTGTTCACTCAAACTGAAAAAACTTGTATTCTGTGTTATGTACATATACCTTTTAAACTATTTATGTGCAACTTCATGTAATTGGGTCAGCTGCTTAATTGGGTTAAATTATGCTATTCCCAATGTGGTCCAATTAACCAGAATCCACTACAATTCCTTATATAGCTTTCAGGGATGAACTCCTTCTTTTGACATTATTTCCTTTATATAATGAAAAATCTCTTAAAATTATGTAGTCCAAATAGCTCACTAACTTATATCTCAATCATTTCACCCCTCTCCCTAGTCACCAGGCTCTGAATATGGCATTCATCATGTCCCTTACACCTACCATTCCAGAGACCTCTAACTGCCTTAGACACTCTTCTCAGTCTTTACAAAAACTGTCTTCATTTCTTGACATCTACCTTCAAGGGATGCCGTGAGGGCACTAAAGAATTAAGTTTATATTATAAACTTAATTATAACTCTCATCCACAAAAATATATGTATATATTTTATGTAAAATATATATTTATTTAAAAAAAAAAAATCCTTAGCCCATCTACAGTTCTAATGTATTATAGGTTTCAACTTTTTGTGGATGAGAGTTATAATATAACATAAACTTAATTCTTTAGTGCCCTCATGGCATCCCTTGAAGGTACATATCAAAAAATGAAGACAGTTTTTGTAAAGACAGAGAGGTCCAGAGAAGAGTGTCTAAGGCAGTTAGAGGTCTCCCTAAAAAATTAAATTAAATTAAATTAAATTTTTAAAATTTTTTTAAATAAATATATATACATATAATTTAAGTAAAAAAAAAAAATTTTTTTTTACTTCTGGAAACCTTGCTCTAGAGAACAAACATGGCAGTTCCCCCCCCCCCTCTTCCAAGCCACTTCAGGCCTACAAAAAGTAAGCAGTGGTCTCATTCATCTCCTACCGACCTAAAGACAATAACAAGCACCATGACTGTATATCCTCATTTAAGTTTCTCCCAATATCATTATATGATACTTATCAGAGAGCCAATCCTCCACTCATCTTAGTGATATATAACCGAGTTTAAATACCAACTTACCATGGGCAACATTTCATAAAGAATTGAAAACAAGATAGTTTTATTTGACAAAGCTGTTGGGAAAAAAATAAAGATCACACTGGCCACTGGACAAAGTAGCCTGATTAATTCACTTAAATTTAATTAATCAGAATAAGAAAGAATAACAGCTTACTTAGTCTTTGTATAGGAGATATTCCTGCTAACAGTGATCATAACTAAGAAAAAGGAAGAAGAAGAAAAGTGAACTGCTGCTGAAGGAAGTAACATAAAAACCAACATGCAGAATGGGTTTAAAGTGAATATAGAAAGGATAACAATATGTTTACTATAATTTTTTTTTTATGCCTAAAAATTGATTTATACAATTCAAAGAAAAGCATTTAAGTCTTATGTCTGTGTCCGGTTAACTATTTTAGGTGTCATCAATATTCGGTGATACCACTGCTTATAGGGTATTTTTCTTGAATTCTATTATATTTTAGCTACTTACCTGTTCTATTAATATCTTGATTCTATTTTCTCTTACAGAAAATGCTTGACATGCTTGTTGCAGATAAGTATCTGATAAAAGTTTTTGTGTCTGAGCAATACTGGCAGGATTCATGACCTGATGCTATCTCCTATCAAGTATACAGAAAAATTTAGATGCATTAAAAACTGTGACTAACCAAACTTAAAAAAAATATATAAAAAAAATCCCTTCTCCATATGCGACTTGCACAACTCATGTTTATATCAAGTATTTATTATCTCCAATAAAAAAATTATTATGCCAAATTATTTTGTCATAATAATTTGCTAATAATTTTGCTTTTGCCATAATAGTTTGCTAAAAAAATGTTCAACCAAACTGGATAGACCTTTCACATGTTTGCATAACTTGAATCTCAGCTTATGAATGAAACCAGAGGAATTTTTAAAAAATTTTTTTTTTAAATTTTATGTTGAGCCCATACACGAGAGGTTGGTAGATCAACCTATAGTACATTAGTACAGTGTATGGGAAAGAAGGCACTTGTTCACATTGGATTTCAATGACTGAAGACTGTTCCATAGTATAGTAGTTGCAAAGATGGAGGAGGAGAAGAAACTTGTTCTGTAGGTTTCAAAGTGCATTGTGTAGGGATGTTGAGCAGAAGCTGCATGTGTTCCAGCAAGCTTAGTACTAAGTGGCGGAATTATTGATGCTATTTCAGATGAACATTTTCCATGGAAATATTTGTAGAAAACACATGGTGCAGAGACCGATTGTCTGTGTGAAAGTGGGGGGTAGTGAGTTGGTAAGAGATGATGGATCATTAATAAGTCTGATTGCTCTCCTTTATATTGAGTTGAGCATTTGAGAGAGCTATTGGGAGGCCCCCACCCCATATGTGGGAGCAGTATTCAATGGTTGGGGGAATTTGTGATTTGTATAAGGTTAACAGCTGTTCAGGGGTGAAGTAACATCTTGAGCGAAAGAGAAATCCTAGTTTTTTAGAAGCTGAGGATGCAATGGTTGTTATGTGTTTCTGCCAGGAGAGGCTTGATGTCAAGGCAATTTCAAGAGAAATCTCAGATTGTCTGGATATTTGGGTGTTGTCAAAAATAATACCGGAAGAAAATGGTTCTTTTTTTTATGAGAAATGAGACAGTACTGGGTTTTATTTGCATTGAAATTGACTAGGTTATCTGAACCCCCACTAGAGGATGGCTTGGAGATCTGAATTAAGGGCAGTGGTGGTTGCTGTTCTGTAGGTTTATCAAAAGAAAGGGAGGAGTGCAATGTGCTGTCGTCTGCAAAATTGTGTATTGGGCTGGAGGTAAGCTGAAGTAGGTCACTGATATATAGTAGGAAGAAGGTTGGTGAGAGGATAAGGAGCCATCCACTACTACCACACATAATGTGTGTCCAGACAGAAAGCTGGCAATCCAACTACATAGGTCTTGAGATAGACCAAACAATGGCAGCTTGCTTAGTAAGCCTTTGTGCCAGACCCGGTCAAACACCTTGGAGATATAAGGTGCAACCAAACTTCTCCATGGTATTTGTCCTGAGATGGGTGACATATGTGAGCAGATCTCCTGTTGATCGGCAGTGACAAAATCCATACTGGTGGTCATTTATTAGACGGGTAGCTTCGAGGTAATGTAGGAGTTGGAAATTGATGATTTTTTCTATTACTTTAGACAGGACTGAGGTGAGCGAGATGGGGTGGTAGTTGGATGGCAGTGACTTGTCGCCCTTCTTAGGAATGGGTTGAATACAGGCCAATTTCCAGGATGTGGGATAGATAGCAGTGGAGTAAGACAGTTCTGGTGCGCAAACATTCAGGACAATTGGAGGAATGACATCAGGTACGGGAGACTTTTTTGTATCTAATTTGGACAGTACTTTGCTGATCTCTTTCTGGCAAAAGGATATAGCAGACATTGTACGTTGGGCATCTGGAATGGTTGGGGAACATTTGCCATTGTTAATTATGCATGCATTGGAAGTAAAGTGTGAGGCCAGGAGATTGGCCTTTTTTGTAGGTGATGATACAATGAGCCATCTGGGTAGGATAGAGGTGGAAATATTGTTGAGCAGAAGTTACAACTGATTGCTTTGGCGAGGGACCAAAAGGCTCAGCTGCCATTTGGACAGGCTGCTAATTTCTTTCCTGCTTTTTGCTCTTTTGAACTCTGTTTTGAAAGCATTGATTGTTTTTTGCATTTATTTCGGGCTGATATAAGGTTATAAGGCTCTAAAGGAGGATGGAGTTCTTGATTTGAGCCAGTAATGGTATTTGGTTTTTCATTTGTACAGCCTTGGCACATCTTTTGGAAAACCAGGGTTTAGTTACAGAATGGCAGCTCAGAGTACTGTGGGGAATGTATGATTATATGCCAGTGAGGATTACTTTGGTTATGAGTTCAGCGCACATGTTTGGGTTGGAAATGCCAAATTACTCTTGCATGGTAGTGGCTGTGTAAGCTTTGTTGCATGTGGGAAGAGATGAGCACTAGATTGTGGTTAGAATTTCCTAGCGGGCTCTCTACATTCACTGTGTATTTGGGAGGGGCATTGGTCAGGAAGAGGTCTAGAGTATTTGGAGAGTGGTTTGGGTTATCAGGTATTCTGGTTGGCATCTGAACTAGTTGTGTAAGGTCATTGGTGATGGCAAATGTTTCAGCATCGCTGCCTGCAAGATCTGTACAGCTGGAGGAGGAAAGCCAGTTGGTGTTGTGGACATTAAAATCTCCAAGGAGAATAATTTCACTGTTGGGAAAGTGGGACTGGAGAAAATAAATTTTTAAGGAGAGGAAATTGAAGAGCTCAGAGTGGTAGGTTGCATTAGGGGAGCGATAGAGACAGCATATGAATTTGAATGAGTTGGGTAGGGATATTTTCATCCAAAGAAGGTCAAAGTTGGGTGATTCTAGGTTGGGTGCTCTCTGGCAAGGTATGTTCTGTGAGTTCGATACTCACAGAACTATGCACAGATGCTACCCTTGGGTCAAAAGGAGTAAAAGAGTGTGTAGTTTGGAAGGTTGAGGTGAATTGTGCTGGAGGGAGGCAAGATTTGAGTTTCTGCCAGAAAGAGTAGGTGGGGTTTGGTAGAACTGCAGATGGTAGTAGACACTATTAAGATTGGAGTTTAGGCCACGGATGTTGGTGAAGTGGATTTGTAGGGTTTTGTGAGTCATATGTTTTGAGTCCAGTGGTCATGCACATTTCCTATGTAGTGCCTGCATAGCGGTCACAATGGTGGCATCACTTGGTTTTTGCGCCAAGTGATGCAAAAGCTAGGTAGTCGATGGTCCAGCTGTAGTCACCATTTTGACATTTTTCTGCAAGTTATCTTCGAAGCTAGCGTCCTTGTTCTCTTTTGCAAATGATAAATCTGGTTGATCACGTATGTGCGATTGAGGACAAGTGTCTTTGAACTTGCTGTTGATCGCTGTTATTAATTTTGACGTGCTTGTTGGCGTGTCACAAGTGACTTTTATGCCGTGGAAAGTTCGTTCCATCCTTTCTTTTGTTTATGGGTCAGAAACAATGCCGCCTGACGATATTTTTAGGATCGATGTTGCATTCTTCTGCTAATTTGATGATGTCTTCTTTCAGTGCTTTTCATTTTCTTTTAGAAAGTTCAAATTGACGGCACTGAATTTTTTGTTTTTGGCCTCCATTGAGTCGTGCACCGTTGATGCATTTATTTCACAGAGTTCATTTGTGGGGAAGGGTGAACTTGTATTGCTATGCTGATCATCAGATGATTCAAGCTTGGTTTCTCGTGTTCGTATTTTGGAGGAAAGAGTTTCATTCATAGCACTGATGTGCTGTTCGAGGTTTTCAATTTGTTTGCCTAAGTTCAGGAGCTGTTTTACAGACAGGAGGTACAGAGAACAGAAATAGGGTTGGTTAAGGTCGATGTGCAGGAAGCACAAAAATGGACAATTTATGTCCAGTGTATCCAACGGCAAAGGAATTTGCACATTATACTTTTTTTTATCGCTGATATCAATTTT
The DNA here is from genome assembly GCF_054136105.1 of Typopeltis vanoorti. NCBI lineage: Eukaryota > Metazoa > Arthropoda > Arachnida > Uropygi > Thelyphonidae > Typopeltis > Typopeltis vanoorti. The sequence continues at coordinate 155,168,337 of NC_143549.1, read as the reverse complement.
GCAGCTGCGGCACTTTATGGGTTTGTCGGCAATTGATGGTGCTACGCTGGCAAGACACTTGTTCATCGTTGGCTTTTGTTGCTGCCATCTTTGCTTCACACGGTAAGCACAGGGGGCGCTTCCACATGGCCAATTTTTAGATTGAAATATAGCTGGTTTAATGCACTAAAATACTTACAGATTGCGCTGGAGTTTTCTGCTCCTTATAGTACACCCACAGATACGAGATCCTTCGACACTTCTGCGCATGTCAAAAGAAGGAGAATCTATTCTGATAATAGAGTAATCAATCCGTATTGTGGGATGAGTGTTTATTCTTCTTCTTCTTCATGTAGCTTCCCCAGTGAAAGAGTGCAGCACCATGTACTTCCAGTTCTCTCTGTTGGTGGCATTCATTTTTGTTTCTGCATAGCCATGTGATCCTGTCCATGATCTTATATCTTCAAGCCATGTTCTTCGTTTTTTGCCTCTTGATCCGTTTCCCATAATTTTTCCTTCTAAAACTGTTAGTATCCTCTGTCCTGCTAAACCTCTCAGTACATGTCCTGCCAATCTAATTGTTATCTGGATCATTTCCTGTAATAAAGATCTCTGTGTTCTTTTTCTGTAGGACATCTGTATTTGTCACATGTTCTGTCCATGGGATTTTCAGAGCTCTCCTATAGCACCACATTTCAAAGGCCATTATCTGTTGTTAAAGAGGCAGTGAAGGAAAAGAAGAAAGCATATCAAAAGTTCCTGGCAAATAAGTCAGCTTTTACTCTTACAGAATACAGAGATAAATGTAAGAAAGCTAAACAGTGTGTAAAACTAGCTAAACAAAAGTCATGGGAGGACTTTGGCAAGAATATAGAAAATAAATATCAAGAAGGTGGCAAAATATTCTGGAGGTTGTTGAAGAAGCTTAGGAATGGAGGAAAGAGTGCTGTAAAAGGAATTAGAGATGATAAAGGTGAAATGAAAACAGGAGAAAAAGATATCCTTGAAGTATGGAGTAATTACTTTGAAAAACTGCTAAATGAAACAAGCAGTGATGACAGCACAGTGATAAAAAACACTGACCAGGCATGCAGTCAGGAATACATATCCATACTTGAAGTAGAAAAAGCCATCAAAGGCTTGAAATGTGGAAAGGCAGCAGGAGTAGATGATATTCGACCAGAAATGCTGAAGTATGGTGGTATAAGAGTCTTACAGTGGCTGCACTGCATAGTTCAGAAAGCCTGGACAGAGGGACGAATTCCCGATGATTGGAGTAGAGCTCTCATAGTACCCATATATAAAAAGGGAAATAAAACTGAATGTGAGAATTACAGAGGTATTTCCCTACTGAGTGTTCCTGGCAAGATCTATGCAAGTATACTTGAGAAACGGTTGAGAAGAATTGTGGAAGAAAAGCTTGGTGAAGAACAAGCTGGATTCAGGCCAAATAGAGGCTGTCAGGATCAGATCTTCACTTTACGACAAATAGTCGAGAAAGCATGGGAATATAACAAAGATCTGTATTAAAGTTTTGTCGATTTGGAAAAGGCATATGACAAGGTGCCAAGAGAGAAGCTATTCAATACGCTGCAGTTATATGGTGTCAATGGGGCATTATATCAAGCAATACTTAGTCTTTATTTGAGTTGTGAGTCAGCAGTTAGAATTGAAGGAAGTACAGGAAGATGGTTTAATGTTAAATCTGGTGTGAGACAAGGATGTACATTATCCCCTCTGTTATTCATTATCTATATGGATGACATTATGAAGGAATGTGGTATTAAACCTGATATCAAAATTGGAGATGTTAATGTCAGCTCTTTGCTTTATGCGGATGATGTTATACTTCTAAATAAATCCGCTACAAGTCTGCAAGATTCTCTGACTAAATTGAATAGCTGTTGTAATAGATATGGTATGAAGGTCAGCAATAAAAAGACAAAGACAATGAAAACAGGCAGAATCATTGAAAATGTCAACTGTGTTGTGAATGGAGAACCTGTGGAACAAGTAAAACATTTCAGCTACTTAGGCACAATTTTTACTGAAGATGGTAAACCAAATATAGAAATAGACAACAGAATCAGCAAAGCTGGTATCGTGGGAAGCCAATTGAATAAATTCATATGGAATAAGAAAGAAATTAGTCGGAACGCTAAATTAGCTGTATACAAGACTGTGTTCAAACCAATTTTAACTTATGGATCTGAGAGCTGGGTCAGAAGTAAAACACTTGACCAAAGACTAGAGACCGCAGATATGAGAGTCCTGAGAAAGATTAGAGGCGTGAACAGATGGCATCAATGGCAATATCATATTAAAAATGAGGATATTAGGAAAGAACTTGACATTGTCAGCATCCAGGAATGCGTTAGCAGAGCTAATCTCAGATGGTATGGTCACTTAAATAGAATGGGAGAGGAAAGATTAGCAAAACAAGTGTTCTTTGCCAGGTTGGCAGGAAAACGACCCAGAGGAAGACCAAGATATAGGTGGATTGATACGGTACAAAGTGCATTAGACGATAGAAATATAAGATCTGATAATGTTGGAGTCTTGACAAGTAACAGACTGATTTGGAGGAAAATTGTAGATAGGAAGTTAGTAATGATGTAATTTTTTCATGTAGTACTGTCATATCCTGTACACCCCTTGAGGGTACATGGCAGGAATTTGATGATGATGATGATGATTATCTGTTGCCTTACTCTCTTGCTGAATATCCAGGTCTCACTTCCATATGTGAATGGCCACACTAATGTTCTTATCATTCTTTTCTTTGTTTCGATACTGACAGAACTTCTGAGCAGATCTTTATTTTTCCAGAATGCATCTTTAGCTATGGCTGTTGTTATTTTTATTTCTTTCTCTTGCTTTCCATCTGCAGTAAAGTAGGTGTATAAATATTTGTATTCTGTTGTATGTTCAATTTTCATATTGTTTATGAATATTTCTGACTCGGATCTGCTATCTTTTGAGATTTTCATAAATTTGGTCTTTTTTGCATTTATATCTAATCCAAATTCTTTACTTTCTTCAATTAGTAGCTGCAGTAGTTTGATTAATTTGTTTCTGTTTTCTGCTATTAGAATGGTATTATCAGCATATCTAAGATTGTTGTATTTTATACCATTTTTGTAATAGATTTCATGGTTTGATATGAACACAGACGATTAAGAAAATAACTATTTATTAACTTAAAAGCTAATAAAAGCCTATGCACACTTTTTTATACCATTGTTACCAATAACTATTTTTGTTTTTCAATCTTTTTCATCACTGTCTCACTACAGATATTAAATAGATTTGGTGAAAGGATACAACCTTGTCTAACTTCTCTTTTTATTTTCATTACAGAAGTCTCATCATTAAACAGCTGCATTTTCTGTTTGATGTAAATCATTTTTATAATCTTAAGTACATGATCTTCTATATCTAATTTATCTAATATATTGAACATTATGTTTTACCTGGTCAAAAGCCTTCTGAAAGTCTATGAAACATATGTAAATGTTCTTATTTCTTTCAAGTGATCTTTCTATTAGTATTTTTAGTTCCAGGATAGCATTAATGGTTCCCATTCCTCTTCTGAGGCCTTTCTGTCGTTCACTCAATTCACCGCTTAAGGCCCTTTCAATTTGTTCGTTAACAATGGTTAAAATAATTTTAGATGCATGGGATATTAGGCTCGCAGTTCTGTAATCCTCGCAATTTTGTGCATTAGTTTTCTTTGGAATTGGTATGCAGATAGATGTTGTAAAAACTTCAGGTAATTGTACTGTTTTATAGATGTCCCGAATGGATTCCACTAAATAGTTATTGCCAGTATTACAGCCGGAATATTATCAAACCCAGGGGATTTATTATTATGAAGATTCTTAATTACATGTTCTACCTCCTTTCTTGTGGGTAGAGTGGTATCTGTTGTTACATTTAACTTAAGGTGTCATGAATCATCTAACATATTACCACCATCATCATCTTAGAGATGATGATAAGTACTCCACCCATCTTCCATTTATCTTTTCCTTATCAATGAATATGTTTCCATCTTTGTCCTTGATGTTATTAGATTGTGTATGTTTTGCTTTTCCATTAAGTTCTTTCACTTTCAGGAATGCTTTTCTGGTTTTGTTCCTATTTTGTAATTCTTCTATCTCAGTGCACCACCTATGTATCCAGTTTTCTTTCAATCTTTTACATAACTGTTTGATTCTTTTATCCAAAGTTTTATATCTTAACCTTTCTTCTTCAATTGCTCCTCTTTTCCATGTTCTTCTTTCATCAAGAAGAACATGGAAATAAGGTTGATTACCTCTTGAGTTATCCATGAATTTTTCTTTCTTTCTTCTTGTTTATTGATGTGGTTTTTAGCAGATGTTATGATAGCTGCTTGTAGTCTATTCCACTGAGAGGGTTCATTTCCATTTTGCAACTGTGCAGACAGCAGTTCTGAAATATTTTCATTAAATTTTGATTTTACTATCAGATTTTGTACCATTTGCAGATCCCATTTCAGGGGTCGACTTTTTTTAAATTTTATTGTTTTTAGGCGAGTATTTATCTTCATTAAGACCAGTCTATGATCAGATCCACAGCCAGCACTTGACTTGCTGTGGTTATTATTACATGTCGAAAAATTAACTTCAGTTTTATGATCATTGTGGTTTTATAGTGGTAACTATTTTGCTTGTATAACAGTTGGAAAATTTTATGTATAAAGCACATGATTTTGCATGTTGGTGACCAATATGTATATCACCTTATTCCTTTCTTCCCTTCAACATGAATTGACTCTTCTTGGCAGTCTGCCAACGACAGCTCTCGCTTATGCAGTTGGACTATACCCACTGTTAAGATTTCCGTTTGATGTTTAATTTGAATGGGAAACTCTTGGAATGTATGATAATTTCATTGTACATTGCAAAAACTGATATGTCTAACGACCAGCATCTCTGGTGTGGTAGTGAAGATTTTAGAGAAGATGGTAAGAACTCACATACATGCTTATATGCTATACTCTGCAAGGAGCAGCATGGGTTTACTAAAGGAATGTCATGTTTTAGCAATATGCACATATTTTATAACAATGTTACAGCTGAGTTTGATAAAGGGAATGGATACACCATGATAATGTTGGATTTTGGTAAGGCATTTTATAGGATACCACACAAAAGGCTGTTGCATAAACTGGAGAATATGGAATTAGAATATAAACTCCTCACTTGGATCAGTGGATGGTTGACATATAGATATCAAAAAGTGGTATACAGTAAGTATGAATATGCCAGATTTCAGGCGACCAGTGGTGTACCTCAGGGTTCAGTCCTTGAGCCATTACTGTTCAATCTATATATTAATGACATCAGGCAGAATCTCTAACATCAGATGAATGTTTCCTGATGATGTGAAGATAGGCAGGGCAATGAAGGATGCTACTGATATCCAGCTTTGACAAAATGATTTTAATAGGATGGAAATTTGGGCAAAAGAAAATGGCTATCAGATTAATGTTAGTAAGTGTAAAGTTATGCACTTTGGCATGATGAGATTTCCAGTTGCATATTATATTAACAGGGTTATGCTACAAGAAATTGATGAGGATGAGGAGACAAATACAACTCAGAGGATAATTGCAATGTTGAAGTGAACCTTGACATGTAAGGATAAGGAAGTCATTTTGTTTCTTTATAAGGTCTTGATAAGAATGAACCTGGAAGGAATTATTCTGTGCAGATTTGGCCCATCTGGTTGTAACAGGATAAAGATGCCGTGGAAAGGGTGCAAAGAAGAGTTACAAATATTATATCTGGATTACAGGATTTAGATTATGAGGACAGATTGTGAGTATGTGGATTACTGACTCTGGTTAAAAGAAGAAAGAGGAGTGATATGATAGGTCTATAAACTTCTGAATGGGTGTTGTAGGATATTGTCTGATGAAATTTTTGTCATGGAAGGGAGTGAGAGAACACAGAGCATCCATGGAAGTTAAGTTTGTTTACAGTCAAGTGTTAGGATTTTCTCTCCCAGAACAGTGAGTGGAATAGTTTGTGCATCTAGTGAATTTAAGCAAAGATATGACAGCTGGCTTGAGTTGATTTCTAGCCTCTTTCAATGAGTTCTTGACTCTCTAGAAGCCTCAGATAATAATAATAATGTTGCTGAAATATGTATCATAACAAAATTTGCTTTTATGAAACAGGCATAAACTATATAACTAATAATATGTATATTATTATCTAAATGCATATCATATAATATACAAATAGATAATATATGCATATTACCTGAATACACATCACAAAGAAATAGTTCTTACTCATATTTTACTCGAGTGTAAACAAATAAACCATGTGTACAAATTAAAGTTTAAATTAAAGTTTGCCAAAGGAATGTTTACCTGAACTGGCTATGCCTTTCACATGTTTGTATAACTTGAGTTTCAGCTCAGGAATAATAAAATAGGAATGTATGATAGTTCCATTGTACAAGGGTGGTGGCAAAAATTGATGTGTCTAATGACTGACCTATCAGTATCTCTCGTGTGGTAGTGAAGATTTTGGAGAACTTGGCAAGAACTCACATACAAAAATGGGTAGACAAACATGCTATACTGTGCACGCAACAGCATGGGTTTACTAAAGGAAGATCATGTTTCAGCAATTTGCTCATATTTTATGTTACTGCCGAGTTGGATAAAGAGAATGGATGCATTATGATAATGTTGGATTTTTCTAAGACTTTTCATAGGATACCACACCAAAGGCTGTTGCATAAACTGGAGAATATGGAACTCAAATATAAACTCTTGACTTGGATCAGGGGATGGTTGACAGACAGATATCAAAAAGTGCTATACAGTGAGGGTGAATCTGCCAGATTTAAGGTGACAAGTGGTGTACCTCAGGGTTCAGTCCTTGGGCCATTATCGTTTAATCTATACATTAATGACATCAGGAAGGAATCTAACTTCAGATGTGCAAACAATTGCACATCTGAAGTTAGATTCCTTCTTGATGTCATTAATGTATAGATTGTCCTTACATCAAGGTCACACAGCAAAAGTTGCAAATACAACTCTGAGGATAATTGCGACGTTGAAGCAAACCTTCATGTAAGGATAAGGAAGTCATTTTGTCTCTTAATAAGACATCTGGATTATTGTGCACAGATTTGGTCTCCTGGGTTCCAAGGGGAATGAAGAAGCTCTGGAAAGGGTGCAAAGAGTTTTATTATTATTATTATTATTATTCCTGATACCTCCAAGGAGTCCGAAGACTCATCGTGGGAGGACATCTACAACTGTCTCTGCACCTAACCTCTACTACGAATCATCTCTATCAACGCCATCTGCCGCCCACCTCCAACACCACCACAACTAGTAATTTTTGTCTGTAAATTGCGTGTGTTCTGAAGGGCCGATTTGTATGTATGCGGGATGAAAAACCCGAGTTTCCGGGAGAAAAAACCCTGCTACCTCCGTATGAGATCGGCTAACTCACCTTCGATTGAAATCGACCAGATAAAGATTCCTCCCGTCGCGACGAGAATCGAACTTAGGCCTATTCCAATCGAAGGGCGCAATGTACCGTCGTTCTTCCAATTGCGCTACGGAGGCGCTTACAAAGTTACAAAGATTATATCTAGATTATGGGATTTAGATCATGAGGACAGATTGCGAATATGTGGATTGCAGACAATGGTTAACAGGAGAAAGAGGGGGATGATATGATAGAGGTCTATAAACTTTTGAATGGGTGTTGCAGGATATCAACTGATGAAAATTTTCATTATATGGAAGGGAGGAGAGAACACAGGGGCATCCATTCCATGGATGCCCCCGTGTTTTTCTTCCAGAGAGAAGCCCCCCCCCCCCGTGAGTGAGTGAGTGGAATAATTTGTCCTTAGGGGTAGTGAGTGCATCTAGTGTGAATGAATTTAAGGGAAAATATGATAGCTGATTTGGGTGATTTATATCCTCCCTCGATGAGTCCCTTGACTCAATGGAGGTCTCAGATAATAATATGCCCTCAACTTTACTAGTTATTCAATGACAATCCAACCCAGCATAAAGCCTGCTACAGTATAAGTAATGTTCAAAAGAAAATACCTGATCTTGTCCTCACTAATCTCGATGCAACACTAATTACTGTTTTGGGTACCATGATTTTTCCATTAGACTGAGATCCGATCCTTATTATTAACTTATTAACAAAGATAACAAAATACTATTATCAATGTAAGTTAAGACCTTATAACTTCAGAAGCTACTGTGTCTTCATGTCTGATAATTTAGGTAGCAATGAAAAGGACATGTTCAAGTCTTTCAAGTGTTCCAGTTTTATTTAAAAAAATACAAAATAGCAATTTTTTAATCCAAAGTTTTAACAAAATTAGATTAAAAAATTCAAAATCCAATAAAAAAAGTGGATTGAAAAAAATTGCTATATCATTTATAATTATATCTATAATTACTGTATCATTTCTTTTCATAAAAAGAATATATCTTAAAAGCAATTATCTTCAGACCTGAAATTTTAACTCGATAGAAAGTACTTAATCCATAGAAAACTTAAGGTCACTAAAATCTGATTTCTGAGTTTAATGTGTCTCTGAATCAACAAAAGGTTGTAAACTTATAGTACATTAGTACTGTGGATAGGACTTGAGATTATTTTTCTATTTTTATTAATTTTATAATGTTTATAATTAAAAAAAATTTTTTTTTTTTATTTACCGTAGGGGAGATTATGAGTTGTGTGGAGTAGCGTCCCCCCCCCACACACAATAAGTCTTGGAAGTGTTGCATAATAACCAAAAAAAACCTGCTTGGATATGAAACATGGATATTTTTCAAGCCATTTCAGGCCTCCAATAAGTGGGATTGGTTGTCCCATACTGAGCAATGAAATCCATTCCCACCTCCCTCCTGTCAGGTGTCTTCTCCCTCCAGGAGACTGACTACCATGTGTCTCCACCATGTCTTATTCTGCACCTCTCTGCTGCATTCCTCATATCAGAGATGGGTCCAGTCTTCTATATTTTTCATCCACTCCAGTCTTTGTCTTCCTCTCTTTCTCTCAACAGTTCCCTCGAGAAGTGTCCTTTGTAGGCAGTTATGTGTCAGAATATGTCCAAAATATCTGACTTTTCTCTTTTTAATTTCTTTCATCAGGCTCCTGTTTATGCCTGCCATCTCTAATACCTCTTCATTTATCTTTTTGTCTTTCCATGATATACTCATAATTCTTTGCAGCATCCACATTTCAAAGGCCTTCAGTTTTTTCAGTAGAGACATGGACACTCAGATTGGAGAGTGTCCATGTCTCTACTCCATATAATAATGTAGACCATATGTAGCATTTGGAGATTCTTAGTCTGCCCACAGCAAGACTTGAACTCTCAGAATGTTGTCTGTAAATTACAGCAAATAAGCTAATGGCTTAAACAACCAGGCTGATTAACTATAAACTTTCTGAATGTAAGTTTATAATATAGGTAGTATAATTAGAGTATAATTCAAAATAATGCATTATTTTGAATTATACTGTCCACTGTGAGGCAATCAATTTCAATGAGTTCATCTATAATTAAGTAACCAATCTTGTTTTATTTCTCAAAAAATAAAAAATAAAATAAAATAAAAGAATAAAGTTTTTTTCTAGTCTTACTTTTGACATCACTCAAATCTCTAAAAAAAATTTTCTCCTTGGAATTACTTTAATCACAAATCTCTCTTGGCATAATTATACAAATATCACCTTAACGTTACCACTGTATTCTCTATATTCAATTCAATTAACTCTATACTATTCAAAAATTTGTTCAGCCTTCGAATACTGTTCACATATATGGTTTGGTGCTCCTAAGAGTGTCCTAAAAATACTTGACTCAGTATAGAAGATAGCAGTTAGGTTGATTAACGACCTTTCTTTCACTAATTCACACAAATATTTACTTCCTGCTGTGTGCATTTTCACAATAATTCCCCTCCCTTTTAACTCTGTTAAAATACATACAGCAACTACTCATCACTCATTTACAACTGAACTCCAAGCTCAAAGAACAAATTCTTCTTCACCTTCATTCATTCCTTTGTTTCCTCATAGCCTTTCTTATTAAGTATGTCCTAAAGTGCACAATCTACATTCCTTTATATCCAGTACTAAAAAATTTCTTCCTCCCTTTCTGACCATCCATAATACTAATAGAAGTGATGGATTACCATCAATTACCATCAATGAAAACTTCAGTTGATTTTGTGCAATATCAGAAGTAGCCTCCTTCAAAACATCCTGAATCGAATGAAGTGTCAAGTAATCATAATGTCAATGAACCCTTGAAATGTAACATCCAAATTTCTATAAATTAAATTTTCACCTTCATAAAAAATTAAGAAAGGTCTACAATTATAACTACACTTGCATTCTATCATCCTATAACACAGTAAATACATTAAATAAATAAACAACATACTTAGTCGGCATCAAGATTTAACAGAATGAAAGTTAATTTTTCTTTATCATTCAATACATGTTAAATATTTTTTGTTTTCCCATAAAGTGATTTATGCTGCCTCAACTGCATTTTCTTCAAGATTTTGTTGAGAATGTTATTTTTTTTTAATCAAAATATACTCCATCGAGTATCGAGTATGCCGCTACTCACAAGCTGCAAAATCTGCACACCACGTGCGAGTGGCCACGAGTACATGTTGTTGGACTCTGGGTGTGTGTGCGCGCGCATATGCATTTATTTTTCTTTCTCATACTCCAAGCATGGCAGCTGGGAGAATCAAAAAAGCCTTCAATTGGTATCTCGCACAGCTTCTCACCTAATCTCATCATTCCATTTCATGTATGGATCAAAAGAAAGTTTACTTACTTTTTATAACACATCAATAAAAATGGAGACCTACAAAGAAACAAGTACCCAATTGCCATCACAAACCACAAACAGCGCCTACGTAGTTTAAATACTGTACTTTTATTGAATTTCTTTCCTAGGAATAAGAATGTTCCTTTATTTATGATATACATAATCCCTACAAAGCGATTTTTTTTTCTTTTAAAAATTAGGAACTTGGTAGGGACAAAGGGACTTGGGACTAGTACGACTTAAGACTCTTTCATAGTATCTACATTAGGCTTTGAAATAATGCTGGATCTAATGTCCAATTTGCTTATGTAACAAAGCTGGAATATATAAAGATAAATAATAATAATAATAATATAGCACGTGTACGGTGCAGCGAGAAAATGAGGGTCTTTCTCGATGCGAGAATTCTCTGGAGAATTTCATTTTGTGAAATAAATGAAAGAAATAATTTTGTCTATGTAACACCAATTTGTTAGCTTTCAACTTCATTAATACAAGATATAATTATTATTATTATTATTATTATTATTATTATTATTCCTGATACCTCCAATTGATGTGGCTAACTGAAATATGAGACAGACCAGCGATTGCAAATTATGTAATATAATCTGAACAAGAAGTAGTGCTTCTCGTCGTCAGTATAGCATGATGGTGTTCATAGTGACCTCAAACTTCTTTTTAGAAACTCGAAGATGGCCGGTGAATTAGGATCAGCGGAATTAATATTAAACTTACTATTTAGAATCACTCACTGATATTTGATAATTTTCTTGCACAGCGTAACACCGTCACTAGCATAAGGCAGAACAAGGAAGTGAAATAATATCTATAGTATCTTCAATCGAATGATTTGTAGAAATGTATATAAGCGAGTGGAAAACAGTGACCGTTAAGCAAAAGAGGTTCTACAGCAAAAATATCTCCAACAGGCATGATGCATACAGGCATTAGGCCTACAGTGGGTTATCCTTGTTTCGGTATACTGCAGCTCGAACAGCTATCTAACAGTTTCGCTTCCATTACACCATATTATCGAAGTTATTATTGTTATTGCAGGCAACTCCAAGGAGTCAGACTCGTCGATGGAGGCCCTAAACATCATATCAAGAACAACTATTCAGCATTCGTAGGGTATCTATCATACTTTGCTTTGAAGTCATTTACAATCATGGCACCCACAACAAACTCTGGCAGCTTACTTTGCATCATCAGTGAACAAACGAACTGTTCCACTTAGATCCTTCCCAATATCATTAATGAACAGATTAAACAACAGTGGTCCAAGAACAGAACCCTGCAGCACACCACTAGTCACAGGCTGTCTTTTGGACTCTACTCTTGAACAAACTACTCTTTGATATCTCTCCATCAACCACCCACCTATCCATCTCACCAACCCTATATCCATTCCCATATGTTGTAGTTTACGGATTAGAATTCCATGTGGTATCCTGTCAAACGCCTTTTACAGGTCCAGCAGTATCACTATAAACTAATTTCCCTTATCCCGTTCAGCCGTCACCTTGTTATAAAACTTGAGCAAGTTACTGAGGCAAGATAGGAAGGTGGTTGAAGGAGAGATACCAGAGAGTGGTTTATTCAGGAGTGGAGTCAAAAAGACGTCTTGTGACTAGTGGAGTGCCGCAGGGCTCTGTTCTTGGACCACTGCTTTTCAATTTGTTCATCAATGATATTGGAAAGGATTTGAGAGGAAGTGTTCACTTGTTTGCTGATGATACAAAGTTGGGTAGAGCAATTGTGAGTGCACAGGATGTCAAAATTTTACAGGATGATTTGAATAGTTTGGAGGGCTGGGCTAGGAAAAATGGATGTCAGTTTAATGTGGCAAAGTGTAAAGTTATGCACTTTGGGGTGAAAAGAACAGCAGCAGTATATCGCATTGGTGGAACCGTACTCCAGGAGATTGGTGAGGCCAGGGATTTGGGAGTGCTGGTGGATAGGGAGTTGATGTTTAGGGGCACATAGCAAAAGTGACTAAAACAGCTCACCAAATCACTTGGCTTATGAAAAATACTTTAACATGCAGAGACAAACAAGTTGTTGTTCCTCTGTATCGAGCCTTGATAAGACCCCATCTGGACTTCTGTGCCCAGTTATGGGCACCAGGGTTTCTTCGTGATGGGGAGGAAGTGGAGAGGGTCCAGAGACGAGTGACCAAGATGATAGCAGGACTGTGGAACGAACCTTATGAGAATAGGTTGAGGATTTGTGGGTTGCAGAAATTGGACAATAGGCGAAGGAGGGGTGATATGATTGAGACATTCAAATTACTGAAGGGTTTTTATAAGATTGATCCAGAAGATATTTTTGAAAATATGACTGGTGGTGGGAGGACTAGGGGCCATGCATGGAAGCTGGGCAAGAATGTGGTTGACAAGGGTGTTAGAGCTAGGTTTTTTACTTGGAGAGTGGTGAATGAGTGGAATAAGCTTCCAGAGTCTGTGCTACGACCGTGAATGAGCAAGGCAAGATATGATAGATACTGTGTGAATGTTGAATAGTTGTTCCAGACATGATGTTAGGGCCTCCCTCGATGAGTCTGTCGACTCCTTGGAGTTTCCCGGAACAACAATAATAATAATAATAATAATAATAATAATAATAATAATAATAATAATAATAATAATAATAATAATAATAATAATCTACCCTTCACAAAGCCATGCTTTCCCCTGTACAGTATTCATTTTCATCAATCCATTCCTGTATTTTTCCCTTGACTACTTTCTCCAAGACCTTGACAATGACTCCTGATATGCTGATTGGTCGGTAATTTGCAACCGTAGTCTTGGATCCTCTTTATGCAGTGAAACTATTTTTCCCTCTTTCCACAACTTCAGGACAAAATCAGATCCGAGACTCAGATTGAACAAGATGGTCAAGGGCACTAATAATTCCTTAGCCGCTTTACTCAAGACCCGTGCCGGTATATCATCCAATCCCACAGATGTATTCACATTAAGGTTCTGTAATAGACTATTCACCTCCACTTCATTCATCACAATTCCTGTATATACTAATGGTTCCTTCATTTTTTCAATGTCACCATCTGGATGATATACTTTTGCAAAGTGCGCGCTCAGTAACTCCACTATATCAACTGATTCAGTGACCTCCTTACCATCGTCATTCCTTAAAATCATTTTGCCGTGTACAGTTTTTTTTTTTTTTTTTTGCTTGCAGCATATTGAAAGAATTGTTTGGGATTCTCTTTTGCTTGCATAGCTAGTTTCCTTTCATAATCCGCTTTTTCCTTTTTTACCACACTCATTACCCTTCTGGCCTGCACTTTATACCGTTGATGTGCCTGCAGGTCACCCTCTTTCTTTAAATTCCCTCCACAGTTGTTTCTTTTTTTGCAGCTCAAGCTTAATGATGTTATTCATCCATTTAACCCCTACTTGTTTTACTATTCGGAACCTAGGTATACAATCAGCCATAACCTCCTGTAAATGATCCTTGACCACTTCCAATGTTCTATCGACGTCCAGTCCTTGCAGTTGTACATGCCATGGCACTGATCCAAGCAATCTCCTAAGCTTGTCATACTTGCCAGCATGTTAATTCCACATATACCCTGTCTTAATCGAAAATTCCACACCTTTAGCCACCTCCCAGGTCAAGGCCTTATGATCACTCTCACCAATAGGTGGCAACATGGTCATATTCATTGCAGTCAAATTCTGAGATACTATTACCAGGTCAAGTACTCTCACACTCCTAGTATTTTCAATTACATGCTGTCTCAGATAGTTATCCCTTAATAATTGAATAAAATCCATTTCCTTCCTCACATGTGTCCTCTCCTCCTTCCAATCAATGTTACCATAGCTGAAATCCCCCATAATAATTACCCTCCTTCCACTCATTTCATCAATTTGTTTATGCATACTATCTCCACCATCTATTTCATCACCTGGTCTATAGCAGCACCAAGTCCATTCAAATGAAGGCCATCCATCTTGTATAAGTCCTTTCGCCCATCAAACTCATTCCACACGTCCACGAGTTCCACACCACACCGTCCGCATAACCTGCGCATAATGTCATTTGAGATTATGGCCCCTCCTTCTAAACTCCTCTCTGTCATACCACGGCAACAGACTCACAATTCTAACTCTGCGACTATTTTCTTTCGCTACCTTTAACAATACTTTCAAGTCCTCTCTCATAAAATATTTATCACGTTTCAATTCATTCGTACCCCCCACAATTATTAATTCTTTCACCCTCTGTTTTTGCACTCTAATACTCTCACTTACGTCCTTAAATTTCGCATCCGGTAAGTACGATTTAGTTACACTCCCATCTATCACTCCTCTTAATAACGAGTCACCATACAACACTCTTTCCTTCATTTCAGAAACTCTCCCACTCTTACGCTGTTTATTTACGTTAGCCGAATCACTCTGGAAAGAGTTTTGCAGGTGCTCTAATTGCCGCTGCGCATTTTGTATCACTGCGCTCAACTTAGCGATCTCACTTCCTACAAATAATTCCTCATTTTTTTTAATCATTCAAACCATTTTCTCTCTCTGTATAGTTGCTTTCACTCTTTCTTTGATCAACGCTCTCATTTCCATCTTGTACATCGCAATTCCCTATCAAGCCACTATTTTCACTCACTTCTGGTTTTTTTCAACCATAACTGTCTCACAGCCTGACACATACTTCAGCTCCTCACTTTGCTTACACTTTCTGCATATTCTCCCACCACTATCACTTTCAATCCAAACTCCAGCCTCATTCGGGAATGCATACATCCCACACACACATCACATTGGACAAACTCTCTCACATTATAGTTTTTGAACAATGGCGTCGTATTTTTAGACACCATTATCTTATGTCGCATTGGCGCCATATTCAAATCTATGAAAATTATCGTTAAATTATCGTTAACATACCTTGTTCCTGTAGTGTTAGTTACGTTGGTCAGACCTCTAGAAGCTTCGAAACGAGACAGGAGCACATAGGCTATGTTAGAAACAACAGACAAGATATTTAGAGGTCATTCTTCCCCCTTTGCCTCTACCAGCCATCTTATTGAGTGGGATAAGAGTCATATGCCCTATATAGAGGAGAATTCCATTCCAGAACCTTCAAGGAGGCTGCTATGGTCGCCCGTTCAACAGGAAACCTGAATAAAAATCAAGGTCTAATCCTACCGGAAATTTGGAAACTTTAATTAGATCACTAAACATCAAAAATTGAACTTTCACGCCAATTACATTATGTCTCGTAACAAATAAATCATGTTCCCGAGACAAGCGCATTGTCACGTACAATACTAATTTTTTATAAATTAGAACTGTCAGTTAAAACCTAGTCGGTTACCTTCATATCGCTTACCAATTGTATCGCTGAAGATGCCAATAGCAAAAATCAGTGAAATTAGAAAAAAAAAAAAAATCAGCTAACGCCTTTTTATTCCCGTATATACGGGAGTAGGCGAGGCCATTTAGCCCTATCTAACTTTTGGAGACTGAGTGGGCAGTTCAATCTCCACTGGTACCCAATCAGAGACAGATGGCCCAAGGCTATCACTAATTAAGCGGTACGCAGTGAAGAGAGACGGCTCAAATGTGCCGCCATCTCGTGGTCTCTAACCCTAACACAATATATTTAATGTCTGAAATAATGTGGGTTCTACGGTCGATTTTCTTGAGTTTACAGGACGAAAAACCCGAGTTTCCGGGAGGAAAAACCTGCTTGCCCGTGCCAGAGATCGACTAACTCGAGAACCGGTCGAAAAAAGGCTTAGAAAAATTTCCTCTAGTCGCCGACTAGACTCGAAACCAAGACTTCCTTCGTGCGGCCTAGCGCGGTGGTGTGCAAACGCCACATCCACTGAGCTACACAGAACTCACTTCACCAACATTCCTAAAATGTGTTATAGTTTCTTTTACAAGTAGTCAAGAAAGAAAATCACATCCATGACAGCTATTTGATATCTTATCCAGGTATTTGTCTTCCTATCTCTTATTGTTATTTTTAGCATACTTCTTTCCATGAGATGTTGTGTTGTTCCCAGCTTTTTGTTTAGGGTTTCTGTTAAAGTCCATGTTTCTCCTCCGTATGTGAGGACAGGAAGTATGCACTGGTCGAAAGCTTTCCATTTTAGATTCATAGGGATATCACTTCTGAATATGTCTCTCATTTTCCCATACGCCATCCATCCAAAGTGAATTCTTCGTTCAATCTCTTTTCTTTGGCACTCTTCAAAGGATAACAATTAGCCCAAATATACATATGAAGTAACTTGTTCTATTTCATGGTTTTTGACAGTTCTATGGTCAAAAATCAGCTAACGCTTATGTTGTTCCCATATAGGGAGTAGGTGGGGCCGTTTACCCTATCTAACTTTTAGAGACTGAGTGGGCAGTTCAATCTCCACGGATGGCCAATCAGAGAGATAGCTGGCCCAAGGCTATCACTGATTCATCGGTACGTAGTGAAGAAGGCGGCAAGCTAGTGCCGCCATCTCGTGGTCTCTAATCCTAACACAATATTTTTAATGTCTGAAAATAGTGTGTGTTCTATGGTCGATTTTCTTGAGTTTACGGGACGAAAAACCGAGTTTACGGGAGAAAAAACAAGCTAGCCCGTGCCAGAGATCGACTAACTCGGGAACCGGCCGAAAAAAAAGGCTTAGAAAAAGTTGCTGTAGTCAGCGACTAGATTTGAACCACCAAATCCTTTCTTCGTGCGGTCAAGCGCTGTAGAATGCAAACGCCACTTCTACTGAGTATATTTTTATTAACACTAAAGCATCTATGTACAATCAAAATAAATATATATACAACTATTTACAATATATACATTTGTACATAGAATGCTTATTTTAATTGACATTTTGATTTACATTTCTTGAGGCTACTTCTACTGAGGTTATTTGTATCAACAACAGCAGCTGTGTACATTTAAAAATAAATATATATACAGCTATTTACAATTTGTACATAGGCTGCTAATTCTATTAGGCATTTTCATTTACTCGTTACAATATACTTATGACATTTTACAATCACTGTTTAAATAAGATACAACATCACATGCTCAATTTCTATTTTCCTTATTGTCCTATTGAATTGCTTGAGCTGTTATTTTTGTTGGTATATGTTACATAGTGATTTCAGTCTATTTATAAGTTCCATTATCAGATCAGTCTATTCTCGTTTATATATATATATACACACATACATACATACATATACATATATACATACATATACATATACATGTACACACACACACACATATACATGCATATATACATACATATACACACACACACACACACGCACATATACATTTACATACATATATATGTTAGCATTGACATTTTCCATATGTACAATTCGTTTTACATATATCTTCATTTTATATCTTTGTTCACATATTTTGGAAGACTATTTTATTAACTTAATTTAAATGCACATCTTATTCTTAAAATACATACATTGCTTATGTTTTTATTTACATTTATATATGCATATATTTTGGTAGTATCTCTATATCTCATGCAGATTTTATTTTTTTGTAGGCACTCTTATTTTTACAAAAAGAATTCCATCTTGCTTTAACATTATATTGTTTGCTTAACTTAAGAGGTAAATCTGTAGTTTCTTATATACAAAGTTTTCTGAATTGCAGAATTAGTTACAGGTCTATAAATGGATAATATATCCTATTAACATTTTGGGTTATTATCATGTTATGAACTTATGTTATCTGCATTTCTTACAATTGACATTTCTACCGTCCTTGTGTCTGTATATAAAAGAACATATACATATGTCTGGTAGTATATCTTAATCTACATATTTATTACTAGAGTAGTATTGACTTATCTTAAGGAGTAATTTGCTATTTACTTTTCTTTTTTTTTTTTTCTTACACAGTTAGATATACACACACACACACATATATATAACATTCTTATCCCTTATATATAGGCGTACCTATATATTATTATTAATATTTTATTATTTTTTTAAACTTTTACTTATTTATTTGTTTTAATTATTTTATATACATATATACTTTTTTTAAATTTTTTTTTTATTTTTTTATTTATTTTTTATTTTTTTATTAGATTTGATATCTTGTTGTCATTATTCCTCTCGTTGTGGCGAATGAGCCTACGTTAACAGCACCTTTGTCTGGGATTATGCTTTTTGTTTAGATAGTGGGTTATCATTATTGTCTAGCACTAACTATGGGGGTTCCATTATCGGTATAAGTTTTATTTTTTCTTCTTCTTCTCCTTCTTCACTTAGGCCGAGTTTCCTCCATTGCTGTTGTTATGCTTTTGGTTTGTGTAGTTTTTATGATAATTTCCTTTAAATAATTGTTAATTTTTGCTAGTATGTCTGGTCTGGTGTCTCTTCCATGTATTTTGTCACATCTGTGGGACCATATTGCATACATTGTTATTATTATGATTATTAGTTCTGTTTTTTCATTTTTTGGTCTTCCAACCAAAATAATGTGTTTTCAGAGAATGGTTGTGTCTTATGTAGGAATTTCTGTATGGTGTTCCATACTGTGGACGTTTTGCTACAGAACATCATAATATGATATATTGTTTCTGGGTCGGGACAGAAATGACACTACGCTGGGCCTTGTAGTGGGATTTTTTTTTACACACCACATTTTTGTGGGGAGACAGGCATGGTGTACTTTATAGAAGAATGTTTTGTATTTTGGTGATATTGGAAGTCGGAAAACTTTGCTAAGCACTGGACTTAGCCTAATTTCTCCTTTTCTTATTTCCCTGTGTTGGGGAGGTGGAAATGTCACTTGACTTAATGTTTTATATAGTTTTCTTGGTTTAATTGTCAACAATCCAGTATCCCATCTAATCCCACAGCAGTATTTCCATTGAAATTCTTCAGTATCCTAGAACATCTAATTCATCTATCCCTGTTCCAGAATTAGTTTCTGTTGCATATGTTAAAAAAGCAGTACCCTCACTAGGATGATATACCCTTGCAAAGTGGTCACTTAGTGACTCAAAAATTTTATCTATTTTTGTCCACACTTAGTTGACAGAAGTCGATAATAGTAGTTTTCCAGTTTCCTTGAACCTTCTTGCTTAATCCAATATCCCATTTAATCCCCAGCTGTATTTCCATTGAAATTCTGCAGTATCCTAAGAATATCCAATTCACCCACCTATGTTTCCGTATTAGTTCCTGTGGCATATATTATAAAAGCAGTAACCTCACTGGGATGATATACCGTTGCAAAGGGGTCACTCAGTGACTCAACTATTTTATCAACTTATCTGAATTCGTGACCATCATCAATCACTAAGGCTAAACTTCCATAATCATTTTTCTTCTTACTTGCCACGTAACGAAATATGGCTTTGAAATTTTCTTTGTCCTGCATGGCTGGATTCTTCCAATAAACTGATTCTGCCTTACTTGTCATGCTGGTCATCTTTCTTCTCAGAGCCTTGAACTGTTCATGAGTTTTCTGGTTACCTTTTTTTCTTATATACCCGCTACAGCATTTTTTGCTTCTGCAGCTTAATGATATGATCGACTCTACAACGCTTATCTGATTAGTCCTCCTTACCTTAATAAAGCAAATTAATACTGATTCCTCTAGTACACCTTTAAGTACCTCCCATGATCTACTAATATCTTTTCCCTTTAGTGTTTTATGCCACGACAAGATATAAGCTAGTTCCAAATCTTGTAATAATCACCAGCATTATTGTTCTGCATATACCCCTTCTTGACAGAATACTCCTCATGTTTTACAGTCTTCCAGATAAAAACCGCATGGTCACGTTCAGAAATCGGGGTCAATGCGATGACCTTGGTCATGGATAGCTCCTATGATCCTTTGACCAGTCCAATATCCTCTAGCCCCTAGTTCCCTTCACCGTCTATTAGTAGATGCATAAATTCCATTTCCTTCCAGCTATGCGATGTTTCTTTCTTCCAGTCTACAACTTCATTGATAAAGTACCTCACAATAATAACTCGATCTGTACTCATTGTACTAATTTGGAAATGCATGTCTTCTAGATCATCAGTGGAACTTATTGGCCTATAACTACAACCAACGATATGTTTAGTCTTATTGGCCTTAATTCCCACCAGACTGCTTCAAGTGATCAGCAGCAATCCCTCCTATCTTCTATTCTTTTTGACTGGAATTCATCAGCTGTCATTAGCAGTACCCTTCCCCATCCTATCTACTTTATCTTCCATGAAAGGAAGATAGAGTAGATAGGATGGGGAAGGGTACTGCTTCCCTTCACAGGCAATCCCTGTAACTACATCTTGTGCTTTTAGCCAGGTCTTACTAATACCTATAACCTTTGGGAGGTTACACTAACCAAAGCTAAAAACTCCTCCCTCTTGTTCCTGATACTTCTAGCATTAGTGTATAGAAACTGAAGCATCCCTTTTAGGCTGCCTCACTTATACTTCCTGAATTGACTACGTTATAGAATATTTTTGCTTGAGAAACCTGATTCCACACGTCATTCTCACATTCACTCTACTCATGGGTGCCTTACGCAAATTCACCTGATTCCACCCTAATTGCTTAAGTTTTCCTGAATTTGATCTTCAGCATGCTTGGTGAACAAATCTCTCTCCAGACACCAAACACCAAAACCGTTTGGATGCAGTTCATCAGCATTGCACAAATTGCTGTTCCTGTCAAACAAGGGCTACAGTCCCGAAATTGTATATACTTCCTTCTTTATTATTTGTGGTAACATAAGCACAAAAGGACATATGCAACAATTGCACAACATATGCAATATTTGCACGACATATGCACATTTTACCCTCTTTGATTCTTTTTTCCCAGCTGTGTTGCAAAAAGAGTCAAAGTGGGTTTCCAGGTTAGCAGCCAGATCAGTTTGAAAGCACCAGTTCTCGTCAAAGAGAGTAAAATGAGAAAATTGAGATGAGTAGTTTTTGATAAATCTGAATATTAAATATTTGTTAGGGAGCTGTGGTTTTGAGGACTGAAGATGGAAATAAAGATCGTTGACTATTACTACAGTTTGACTAAGATCACTTATATCTGAATAGTGAATTAGAACGGTTGTGGGTATTTCTCACTTCCTGTTTCTTTATACTAGTCTCAATGATATTTGTAAAACATCTCTTAGCGTGCGTTCTATGCTCGTTGTCAATTCTGTCATTTCAATTAAACATAAACATATATATAGGCATAAATCTAACTAGCCTATTAAATTTTTAACTTTAGTAAATTAGCTTTATTAAAACTATGATCACATATGCTGTATATACTTGGGAGATCTTGGCCGTAACAGTCTTTAAGCATCATTGATGAATGAAACAATTTTTATACCATTATTATTATTATTATTATTATTATTATTATTATTCCTGATACCTCCAAGGAGTCCGAAGACTCATCGCGGGAGGACACCTACAACTGGCTAAACCACTACACCTAACCTCTACTACGAATCATCCCCATCAATGCCATCTACCGCCCACCTCCACCACCACAACAACTAGTACCTATTGTCTGTAAATTGCGTGTATTCTGAAAGGCCGATTTGTCTGTATGCGGGATATGAAAAACCCGAGTTTCCGGGAGAAAAAACCCTGCTACCTCCGTATGAGATCGGCTAACGATCCTCTTCTTTAAGTTATTGCTCAAAATGGCTTTTATGACCCTTTTTACATAATATTCTTGAATGTTCTTGGTGGAATACTGGGTCAAAAGAAACAATAAAACAGAATCCAAGGAATTCTAAATGCATACATGTCACTAAACAGCACATTTCTGTCGAGAGGCATAAATATTTAAAGGTGAAGTGACGCAAAAATTTTTGCTTAACTTCACCTTTAAAAGTTGTTTTGCGCAAAAAGTTACGCAAAACAACCTACGACATGCAGATGACACCGTGCTAATTTCAGATAATATTATGGATCTCCAAAAACTCATTGACAGAGTATACATACAAAGCCAAAGAATGGGAATAAATATAAACATCAACAAGACAAAATACATGATCATCAGCAAACATCCAGCCTCATCAATGAAACTGACACTCAATGGGAAAAATATTGATCAAGTGTCGAGATATAAATATCTTGGTTGCTGGCTTAATGAACGGTGGGATCCAGAAATAGATATAAAGACAAGGATTGAAGTTGCACGGCAGTCCTTCATGAAAATGAGAACACTATTCTGCAATAAAGACCTAAATATGGAAGTCAGATACCGAATGCTGAAATGCTACGTGTGGTCTATTCTGCTCTATGGAGTTGAAACATGGATATTGAAGGCAACAACCATCAAGAAAATCGAAGCCTTTGAGATGTGGCTATACAGAAGAATGCTAAAGATATCATGGACAGAAAAAATTACCAATGAAGATGTCTTAAAATCCATTGGCAAAGCTAAACATCTTGTACAAATAATCAAGAAACAAAAAACATCATATCTTGGCCACATCATGAGAAACAGCAAATACCAACTTCTACAAACTATTTTGGTAGGAAGAATTGATGGCAAAGGAACTAGAGGAAGAAATAGAATATCACGGTTTGACAACATCAAGACATGGACAGGAAAGAGCAGTGCACAACTGCTCAGATTAGCACAAGAGCGCAGTTTGTTCGCCAAGATGGTTGCTGATCTTCGATAGAAGATAGCACAATAAGAAGACGAATATAAGTATTCAAAAAATAACATCTTTACAGAATAACAGAAAATAAATTAAATTACATAAATATACTTGAAATTTTTTTAAATTAAAATTTTAGGGGTTTTGATTTCATATTCACAAAATTATAAATAATGGTCTTAACGTCTATTTCCGCACATATATCAGTTTCAATTGTTCTTAACTAAGTTTTAATCAATTTCAACTTGGAAAAGCAACGTTCACCGCTCGCTACACTAACAGGTAAGGTTAATAGTATTCTTAAAGCAATTGAAAATTTAGGGAAAGATAAATTATTGGATACAATAAAATTAAGAATATCGAAAGGGTTTTGAATTATCCTTCCGAAAAATATCCCGGAATGCACATAACTCGTCATATATTTCTATTGCATTTACGTCTTTATTGTCGCCGGCCTTCAAGAGAATCTCTAAATCGTCACAATGTTTTCGTAAATCTTCGTTATTAATTTGTAGTAATCTATACAAGAAATTAAAATATTTATAATATGTTTTTAGTTGTTCAAAACGTTCTATTAACGAAAACATTGCAACGTCTAGAAGTGTATAAAACACATTCACTCTAAATTAATCTTCTGGCGATTGTGGCGTTTCATCATGATACTCGTAGTCAAATTGTCGTGTCTTCTTTCGTCGTCGGACTTCCGTACCAGATTTAAATTCTTGTTCTCCGTCCACCTATTCACTCAGTTCTTTTGCCGTTTTATAACTTCTGTAAAATTTGTATCTGATCGATACTCTTGTAAGAATAATTTTAAGTTTTCGATAAATTCTAAAGCAAATGTAATGTTGATATTTTTGTCTTGAAGCATTGTACTCACAGGGTTTATAAGGTTAAGTAAATCATGCTCAGTTATAAGAGAGGAAATAAATTTGTAGTCCTTTATTTTAGCACATAATAATGTTTATGCTTCATGCTGAGTTTCTTTATTAAAATTTTCATTATTAAAAATTTCAAAAAGTGCATCGTATATTTCTCCTAACTGATATCGTAGAGGGCGGATTGCATTAATTTTACTTTCCCATCAGCGTTTCTGATGGCTGTTTCAATGTTAGTTTTTTACGAACTTTAAAAGGATTGCCCAACGTTTGTAAGAGAATGCAAGAAATTTTATATTTCTTGAATAATTGCAAAGAAACTAATAGTATCTGCATTCAGTTTGGCTGCATCGTTAATGATTAAATTTAGAGTATGAGCAGCACATGGCACGTAAAACGCTCGAGGATTTTTGTTCAAAAGCAAATTTTGGAGCCCATATTTTTTCCCTTTCATATTTGTCGCATTGTCATGCCCTTGACCTCGCATGTCTTCAATGGAGATGTTCCATTTTCTCAGTTGTTCTATTATTGTTGCACATAAACCACGTCCTGTGGAATCTGATACATCTGCAAAACCTAAAAAGTTTTCGCTGATCTTGACAATTCCATTGTCAAGATCAGCGAAACAAGAACAGGAAACAAAAGCGAATAATAATGGTCATTTGTTCTGTTTTACTTGCATCTGGTGTACAGTCTAAAATTATGGAATAATATTTAGATTTTCGAATTAATAATAAAATTTTATTCCTGATTGCGTTTCTTAAAGTTTCCAATATTTCATTTTGACTGTCATTATTCAAATAGAGTACTCTATTATTTCGATGTAGGGCCCTTTCAACATGATTTTTCCGTAACGGGATCAAACTTCGCAAACAGTTCGACTAATTTAAAAAAATTGCCGTTATTCCTTTCATATCAAACAATACATCAAACAGCCACCTAACAAAATTAGAAACACTACACAGGAAAATTGTGTCAACAGTGATCTGGACACCTTACACGCAACAACCAATATCCGACAAGTACATGGCGATACACAGAATTCTGAGCATTAAAAACCTGAAACACTACATGACATTAACAAGGAATTACTTCAATATCATTCAGAATCGAAACAACAGAGACACATATCGTATAACACGACCTACAACAACTCTATACATCCCCACACCCTTCAACAACTCATACGGTTCTTTTGTGAGATCACATCAGATACCACGCAACTCAACAACCTACCAAGAAAGTTAAAACACGTAGATAACTACAGAACATTAAAAAACGAACTCTGGAAAATATACCAGCAAAGTTAAGAAACCATTAACACTAATATACACATCACCAATCACTAGCATCCAATGCCTACATCCCATACATAAACAACAGACAACACAAATAGTGAAGGCTAAATCCCACTGTCTTCATGAAAGCTAACCCAAGCTTCGAAGTAGGTGAGATTAACTTGCCTCACTAATCCTTATAAGCAAATGCAGAAATTTGTATGTATAATCATTCTTTCTCAAACTTAAAAAAAAAAAATTAAATTAAATTAAATTAAATTAAATAAATAAAAAATTATAAAAAAATTCTGTATAATCTTCATTGTTAATATTAGAAGAACATGTGTTGTAAATACATAATATAAAGGCAAAAAAGTACTGTAGGAATTGCAGCACTTAGTGCTGAACTCTGTAAAATTATAAGATGCAATGTCACACAAGATGTTTATTGTATGTATAAATATTTTAGCAATCAATAAACTATATTAAAAAATATATTATATAATTTATCAGATGATTTGCGAAAAGCTGAATTGGCTACCAAGGAATTTTATAATTACAATCAAGCGTTCTAAAACACTCGTCCAATGTTTCTTTTCCATTTCATACATGCTTTGAGTCTGGCAGTCAATAGTAGTTTTGTTTTTTAAATTTTTATCAAGTTCCTTCCATTTTAAGAAATTTTTCATGTGAGTTAGACTAGTCTCATGTCTATGCAAAGTTGTACTTACATTTCTGCAATCGTAAAATCTCAAAATCGTAAATTAGAAAACTACTTGATTCAGTAGGTGCAAAAAGTTTGCAACAAAAGGAAAAACAGAATTTAAAGTTTCGGAATAAATGAGCCATGTTCTTGGCACGAGCTTCCCGTTTTCCATGTTTCTATTATGATACGTGTCGCCAAATTTACGACTATATGTATCTCTGAGATATATTATATTTTTCTTTTGAACAGGCCCCATTTCAATTAAAACAACTCGTAACTTTTCATCAATATATCACCATTCACCTGGATCTTTTAAATTTACAGAGACTAGCAATGTGTTAATTTCGTGGTCAACTACAACTAAATCTTCTCCTAACTGTTCGTCTTGTTATCTTGTTCATAGTTGCAATAGTATTTTGATGCAAACTGGATGATGTGCACGGTTCTTCAACTCTGATTTCTGATCTGCATCAGAATATTTTGATATTTTAACAAATTTATTAAGAGCCCCAGTTTGTTTCTTAACATCTCCTTCTTTCGCAGTATGTCGCTTACGATTTTGTGCACCGGATAACGTTTTTTTTTTTTTAAATTTTTGATTCCATTTTATACATTTAATAAATATTCCATTTTATATTTTATACACACAAGAAATTATTACACAACACGACACAGAGACGAAAAAATAGTCAGCACTACGGTCATTAGCCTACTGAGATGCGTACCATATGCCTGGTTAACTAGCAACAAATGTTTTGTACGAAAATTTGTTTCTGCACATAAAAACCGTTCTCCATTTCACTTTAGATAGACTGCAGTAGACACAACATTCTCTACGCAAGCATTTAGCCTGCTCTCACTGCAAAATTGTAAACAGCTGGCTGATCAAAGAGGCGGCAATATACAATTTTTCTTAATTTTTATTCGGTGCATCCGGCCTTATTTATTTTAATATTGATTATTCTAAGAATTTTTTGTGTTCATTTTCTTAAAAATGAACTTATGAGCGGTGCCCCGGCGGCTGCGCCCCCTTCGTAGCGGCTCCAGCATTCATCGCATGCTCGCTTCCGCCAGCCCTGATTATAACACAAATTAGAAATTAATTTCAGTTTTCACAAACTAATAAATTATATTTACGTTATAAGAAACTAGAGACTCTATATTCCTATCGGCTGGGACGATATCACCTTGTTGGGAAGATCTGTGTGGTCCGAATCCTTCTAGGATGCAAAAGAATTACAACGTTGAAAACCCCCCTTATAAACATGACTTTGCTCATCTCGTTCAAAAGTGTCAGTGTTTTTAATTCCATAGAGTTTTATTTTTCTCGTCTAAACAATAAAATGGCCAGAGAGCCTGTGTAGTTTAAATATATGACAAGCTATGTAGATAGGACTCTCATCTCGCCATAGCATTAATCAAGTTTATATAATGCTGTGTTACTTGACTCTGACAGATCATTGAGAGTAACACATCAAAGGAAAGATTAGATATATTAATATCAATAATAAGCTGTGCTTCCAGGATTACAGTCGTTCCTCTCAGTACTTAGTTTTTTCATTTCCTGCCTATCATCAGACACCACCCTTAAATCAAAAGTCCACCCTCCCCTTGTTTCAGATTGAAAATTTTCACCTGGATATTACATACTGTAATAGTTGATAGTGGGAAAAAGTGAGGATATCGAAGAACTGTAGAAGGGTAATATGAATAAAGAAGTGAAAAGGAGATTTTTGCATAACGAATAGTGAATATGCAGAATGAATTACCAGAAAGAATGCGAATGCTTTCAACGCTAAGTATATGAGTTGTTGTGTTCTATTTTGTAAAAGTGTGATCCACAGTGAAGTCTCCTGACAATGGTGGCGGAGCGATAATTTTAATAAAGTCGAAAAGCACCCCTCAAATGGCTTAAGGTCTCCTGGTGGTTGACTGTAAAAAAATAAGAATGATATAGAGCCAATCTGTATATTTTGGGCCCGATAGTTGCCGGTGTTCGATATTCTCTAATATCGAATTTTATTGATTTTGAAATAAAACAATTTTTAAGAGTGAACGGTACCGTACATAATTGCAGTCATTGAACCAGAACAAGTGTTTGGTTTTCTGGTAAGAGAGAGAGAGATATAAGTGAAAAAAAGAAAGCAGGTTACAGATGGCTTCGTCACTGTGTGCGTTGCTTAGGAATGACTGTCGCACTTTGTAAAAGGTGGACGTTAACCTTCTGAAATGTTATATGAAAAGCAGTACTTAGTTAAACACAAAGGTCAAGTCAACCAAATTTATTATCTTCTTCTTTCATACTGTATATGAAAACTTATATACATCGACGTGTTACATGCAATTCTGGTGTTCCTGAGCGCCAAGTCGTTCATCGACGAAGTCAGTTAGGCCTAAAAGTTTATAACTCATTTCTTGCTTAAAATAATGGAAACAAGTGCACTTCCCGAAGAAACAACAGCCCTTTCTGGACAGGTAAATTAAATATTTCATAATCAGTATGAAGAATATTTTTTGCATAGAGACATTAGGAGAAAACCTTATGTTCAGTTCTGGCAATTGGCACTTGTGATAGGGTCAAGAAAAAATAAATACCATCCTCATGAAGTGAATTTTTTAATTTGAATCGTAAAGTGAGATACCAAGTGACTTTTAAAAAATATAAATTCAGATTCACTACATTTATGAGTGAATTTAAGTGATATTTCTAAATAAAAAAAAAAGATAGCGTACCGTGTTTTCTTTTTTGAGTTAATATCGGAGTCTATAAAGATGTTTGATTTTCACCAGCAAGAATTTTAAATAAGTCGATTGCTAAAAGATAGAAAAGAAAATAAGTTGTAAACATTGCATGATTATTTTCAGTCTTTGTGAACATTAAACAGGAAGCAACTGAATTTTCGTTGTAGCTGGGTGAAATCAGCTGTAAAGCATATTCAATACAACAAATACAACCCACCTTTGATATAAGAATAGTGAACTACTTTATTGACAACTAAGAGAAAATATTAATAGCTTTAATTGCGTCATCTTCAAGGATAGATATATGTTACAAAGAGCAATGGAGTATTAATTTATAATTTTCAATATATTTAAAGATCTCTTGGCTGGGAAATCAATTTTGTTTTGTCTCATGAGAAAACATTTTAAAGTCCAAAAGTGAAAATGCAGAGATAATTCATCTATTGTTGGGCTATAGTTTATTTTCTGAAATCTGTAAAAATTTATAAATTTTTGAGAGACATTCGTTTACAAAATTTGTTTTAAATTTCTTTCCTTTCCATGCCTTTCAGAATACCAGATATTCACTCAGATTTTAATGTCTGGGGTTTGTTTGCATTTCTTCCACATAGTGTTGTTTGTAATGAATCAGTTTATGATTTGGAAATTCTTGAAACTTGCCAAGGGAAGGGAATAGAGTTAATTTCTTTTTGTAACCTGCCCATCTCATCTTGCTTTCATATACTGCAGTTACCACATCTTTTATGCATGATCTCTTTCTTAGTTCCGTGTTTCTAACATATTCCATTTTGTTGATATTACAAATCCTGTGTTCTATTGCACGCTGAGTTATTCTGAGAGTCTCTTCTTTTTTTTTTTTTTGTCGTGTTCCATGTTTCTGATCCATATGTGAGTGATGGAAGAAAGTCACTATTAAATAGTTCTGCCTTTGCAGAGATGTCAAGATTTGTATCAGTAATTGTTTTTTTTTAGTCTGTTGAATGTTAGCCATGCAGCTTTCTTTCTTTTTGCTAGTTCTTCAGATAAATCGTTATTCATTTTTATTGTTTGTTCTAAGTAATTGTAGGAGTCAACTTGTTCTATAGGGATGTTATTAATACATAAGTGACTGTCACTTGTGTAGATGTTTTTGATCCATTTTGTTTTTTCTAGATTCATTTCTAAGCCTATCTTACTGCTGTTTGTGTATATTTTTTCACCCATTTCTTTTAGGTCTTTTGGGTTATCAGTACTAGTGGGATATCAGTACTAGATCATCGGCAAACATAAGGATTTGTAGTTTTTCACCATCTATGCTTATTCCTCCATTTAAGTCTATTTTTTTTTTTTTTTTTTCAGAATGTATTCTAAAGTGCTGGTAAATATATTTGGGGAGATCACATCATCTTGGCAGACCCTTGTCTTTATATTTATAGGTTGATCAAATAGGGTTATTTGTGTGGTCTGATTTTTGTTAATTTCTTTTATCATGTGGAAGTAGGGTCCACATTTATTTCCAGTAAGGCACTGATGACTGCATTGTGATCTATGATATCAAATGCTTTTTTAAAATCAATAAAGAGGAAACATAGAGGGATTCGGTATTCTCTGCATTTTTCTGTTAGTTGTGAAATGATCTATTGTGGAGAAGCCTCTTCTAAATCCTGCCTGCTCTCTACTGGAGTTGTCTTTGAGAGTGTTTTGGATTCTGTTCAGTATTACTCTGTTCATGATTTTATATATGTGAGAAAGTAGACAGATTGGACGATAGTTTCTTGTCTTCCTTGGTCCCTTTTTTGAATAGAAGTATGGTTTTTGAGGTCTTCCATTCCTTTGGAATCTTTCTTTGAAGTACCACGTGAATCTGGCAGCCAAAGCTTTGAAAATAATTGGTCCACCTTGTTGGATTTCTTCAGCTTTAACATAATCAAGTCCTAAGGCTTTACCCTTATTCATTTTCTGAAGGGCACGTTCTATTTCTTCTGGAAGTACTTCTGGTATATTGCTTGGTTTTGGAATGATAGGTTCTGAAACTTGGCACTTAGTTACATAGAGATCATTATAAAAATTCTGCACAGTTTCTTCTATCCTTTTTCTATTAGTATGTTTTTCTCCATTTTGATCCTGTAATACAGATGGAATTGACTGTTTAAAATCTAAGTCTTTCTCTATTTTTTTTCAGGCTGATTTTTGCCTGCACTGCTTCTGTTAGTTTTTGTATTCTGAAAGTTTTGTGGTCTTCTGGAATTCTTTTCCTTAGTAACTTACAGATAATTTTGTATTCTAGAAAATGTTCTTCTGATTTCTTCAGTTCTTTTCTCTTTTTTCAGCAGTTCTATAGTTTGAGGTGAGAGTCGTTCTCTTTTCTTTTGTTTCACAGGAATTTCTGATTTTTTCTTGCACTCGTTGAATTTATTAATAAAGTCAACATAGTCATCATTTATGTAACAGTTCTTAATAGTCTATTCGGTCTCTTCTATGTACTTCCTGAACTTGTGGTAGTCTGTTTGGGTTGTCTTTTGTGGTTTGATGTTGCCCTGTTGTTCTTTTTTATGGTCTATTATAATGGCTCTGAGGAATCTGTGGTCAGAATCTATGTTGAAGTATGTTTCACCTGTTGTAACAACATTTTGTACCAGTCTTTTACAGTCTGTTAAAATGTAGTTGATTTCATTTTTTGTGTCTCCATTCGGTGATTGTGAAGTCCATCTTCTTCCTGGGTGTTTGTTGAAAAAAGTGTTCATGATAAAGAGTTGTTCAGCTGCAGCAAATTCGGCTAATCTCTCTCCTCTTCTATTTCTTTCTCCCAGACCATGTGGTCTTATAAACTTTTCATTTTCTTTTCCACATCCTATTTTGGCATCAAAGTCACCACCAATGAATGTGTATTTGTAATTTAATGTCTGTTCAAGATTCATGTAAAAATTTTCTATTTCTTGATTATCAGCTACAGATGTTGGAGCATAGCAGGATATTAATTTTATTGTTATATTGTTCTCTCAGTTAGGAGTACACCTATTCTTTCAGATATGATGTTATAAGAAAGGATCAACTTGGGCTTCATTGTTAGATTTAACAATGAAGCCCACTCCGCCTTGTTTGCCATTGTTTGAGGATGCTCTGAGGAGTATCTGTGAGCCATTGTACTATCTTGCTGTCAGTTCTTTCAATCTTTTTGTTTCATTCACTAGCAGGATATCTAAGTTGATATTGGTATTCTCTGATTAATAAATCTATTCTGTAGTCTCTTGCCAAAGTTTGAGTATTGAGGGTACCCATTGCCCTTTTCATAGATTTAAGAGGCAGCCTGTTTTCATCTGTAAGATTCTTACACCCCTGGCCTCACTCGGTGCCTTACTGCTGCTGTAGAAAGGTGAGTGTAGGCCACGCAGGACTCCGGGCCATTTCTGTTGTTGTAGTAGTGGCATCTTTGTTGTGGTCACATATACACTTCTCCTGACTAGGGTTCTGAAGTGTTCACCAGAGCTCCATTAGTGGTGTTGGGTCCAGGTCCGATAATGGTTAGGATTCCCAACACCCCAGGGTGTACCACGGGGAGGTAGAGTTGGACTTTGCACCCCGAGATTACTAATATATATCATAATTTCTATGATAAATAAACATTCCCATAGTTCTCATTTAATGTGCATCATTATTATTATATGGGCATCCATCTCCATGGAGTCAGTAGACTCATTGCAGAAGACCCAAACTATCCACACAGTAAAGTGTTGCTAAACACTTGAATACATTCAATCATAACTCTGCTCTTCTCAGTATGGCTATTCTTTTTCACTTTCTCTCATTGAAGACAAACCCAAGGCCCTGTGTGTAAAACATAACTAGTTAATAATAAGTCATAATAATTTTTGTATGCATTCCTATTTATTGGAACATATTTTTTGGAATTTCAGCAGTGAACTCTGCTCCCACAACTTCATAGCTTTATAATCATTTAATTCTGATCTCATTCCCCAGTTAGAATCCTAAGTTCTGATCCTTAATCAAACTGGTCATTAGGATCAAACTGTGGACCTAGTTTGCTCTGTGGTTAGCATACCTACTGCAGGTTTAGATGTCATGGTGAGATTTGAAAGAGATGAATTTCACTGTCTGCTGTGAGATCACTGTCTATTTATTGGAGTTCTAAAATGTGTTGCAAAAGTTTCATATTAGTTTCCAGATTGATTTCTATGTTATGAAAAAAATAATAATCATAAAAAAAAAGTAATAACAAACCTCTTCTTAGCCCACATGGAAATAAACTGTGTGGATTGGATTTGCATAAAATTATACAGCATATACTTAACAAAAAAATGTCAACTCCCCCTTTTTTTGGGAGGGACTTATCTATCAAGCATGGCTATCCTTGATATCACCAAGGCATTTGATCAAGTATTTAAACTTAGTACATTTTATCCAGAATTTACCGTGCTCAAAGGTTTATTAAGTGTATAAATCCATCATATGATGTCTTCTGACTTCAACTGCTCTATCTTTCTCTATTCATGCATTATGTGTCATGGCAGATCTTTATCCTCTTATCCAAGTCATTATTATTGTTATTATTGCACGTGCACCTCCATGGAGTCCTAAGACTCATCGTGGGAGACCCAGACCATCAACACAATATATATTGCATCTCTCCTTGTAACCATTAAACAACAAAGCATTTGCAATTCACTCAGGCAGTCCCATTCCATTTGTTCACTACCCTCAAAATGAAAAATCTGGTCAATATGCCCATGCTAACTACACTCCTAACTTCTAAAGCCTCTTGTTCTGTTGTTCAGGAGAAATGTTTGAAGTGTTCAAACATTTCTCCTGAAGTTTCCTCTGCATCATTCCTATAAAAGCATTTCAGTAACTTAAATATTTCTATCATGTTTCTTCCAATCCACCCACCCTATGAGCCTAGCAACCAACTTCTGCAATCCACAAACTCTCAGTCTATCCTCATAGGGAGCATTCCACAAACCACTCACCATCTTGGTCACTCACCTCTGGTTATTTTCCACTACTTCCTTCCTCATCCCCAAGAAACCCAGACCTGAGTACAGTAATCCAGATGTGGTCATATGAAGCCTTTTTAAAGAAAAATGAAAACTCCCTTTTCTCTACTGGTTATTGTGTTTTTCACTAACCAAGTAGCTGCCTTGGCATACTTTAGCAGTATGCCATCTAATTTTCAACTCTATTTACTACTGTCTCTAGCTTCAATAATTTCCTGGTGTACAGGTCCCTTTATGTTGTACATAGTTGGTAATCATTGTATCTCAAAATGCCTAACTTCACACTTTTCCACATTAAATTGGCATCCATTATGTTTTGTCCATATGGCCAGCCTATTCAAATCATCCTGTAAGTCTCAACATCACCCCGATTAAACTTTTTCGTCATCACCAAACAACTGAATATCTCCCTTCAAATATTTCCTGTATCATTTTATATACAAATTAAACAATAGTGACCAAGCACAGAGCCCTCTGGCACACTTGGAAAAGAATCCAGAAGACAAAGTTACCCTTTGTCTTCTGGATTCTTTTCCTCCACATACTATTTTTTGGTATCTACTCATTAGTTATCAGTTTCATATCCATCTCTATTTCTTGTAATTTGCTTAACAGAGTTCCATGTGGTATCCTGTCAAACAGCTTTGCAAAATCCAAAAATATCATTGTGTAGCCATTCCCTTTATCCACCTCACCTATCACTATTATAAAAAGTTAATAGATTACTATTAAGTCATTACCTGCCCTTTACAAAGCTATGCTCCCCCCCCCCCCCCAGAGTATCATATTCTTATTCACCCATTCCTAAATTATCTTTTTGACCAACTTTTCCAGTAATTTTACTACCGCTCTTGAGATACTGATTGGTCTATAATTTGCTTTCACAGACTTTGATCCTCCTTTATGTAAATGAATTATTTCGCTCACCTTCCACTCTCTTGGTACTTTTCCAGAACCGAGACTTAAATAGCCTTGTCAAAAGCATAGCCAGTTCCCCTGCATATTATCTTAAAATGCAAGCCGATATCCTATCTAGTACCACAGTTGTCACCCCATGTTCTCACCCCCAGTCCCTGTTAGCTCTGTCTTAACAATATCTTCACTTGGATGATATATCCTTGCAAAATGATCACTCAGTTAAAAAATTTTACCTGCTTCTGATATCTCTCTACCATCTGCACTCATTAAAGTCATCCTTCCATAGTCATTCTTCCTCCTACTTGCTACGTAATGAAAAAACCCTTTGCCTGCCCAGCTAATTTTTTTTCATAATCTGATTTTGTCTTCCTTACCGTGCTGGTTACTTTTCTTGCCTGATCCTTGTAGTTTTAGTTAGCTGGTCACTTTTTTCCATAATGCTTTCCATGACATTTTCTTTTTTTGCAGCTCATGCTTAATGGTAGTACTCACTCGTTTATCTAATTCCTACCTGATTTATCCTCTAGACCAATGGTTCTTAACCTTTTCAAAATCACAGAACACTTTTGATTATAAGAAAATTTTGGGGAACACCAAAAGCATTAGGATCATAAAACTAACAATAAAAATATGCATGGACTTGCCTTTTTATAAAAATGGAACTTATTTTAATGCGAGACTTGAGCTTGTCGGCTTTTGCAGATTTCAGCAATATCAGATCTAATATACTGCTGAAAACAATTAGGGCAGGGGTTCCCAACCTTTTTGTTTCCTAGAGCACATTCTAAAATACCGATAGGGTAATGGGCACCATCTATTTTTTGAATTCTTTTGTTAAATGAATACATAGAAAGTTTACATTATAATCAAATGTTTTATTACTTAAAAGTTTACATTATATAAACATTTAAATATATATATGTAAGTTAGTGTGATCTTTGGCATTGCATTTCATTGGCCAGTGCATCATAATTAGGAGAATATGATGATATTCCAGTTCTTAAACCGGAATGAACAACTTCGAATGTGCGTCTGCTTTACATTTTATGCATTTAATACTCGTCATGTGTCATTAACGCATGCATCATATAGCATGCCATGAATTGTTGCGTGATTATTTCAAACTATACGGCACATGATTGAACAGCGGCAGGCACACACAAATTTGTTGATGGGCACCATGGTGCCCACGGGCATAGGGTTGGGAACCCCTGAATTAGGGGATATTTTTGTTGTTATTCTTGTTAAAATTGTTTCACGCTAAAATGTATAATTTGTTAAATTTGTAATAAATATCGATTATTTAAACAATATCTCATCAATTGCATCCTCTCCATAAGTAAGAAATATTTATTCATGTATTAAGTATCCAATAGTTATAATTATTTGCAGAAATTTATAATTATCAGACAAGCTAAAATATCCTCTAATTAAGTTAAGGGGATAATAAATCCCATATTGTTTTATTTAACAGCCGGGTACGAAACTCGGAGATCGAAATCTAAGAGTTTCATGCTGAAGAACTATTGACGAGTCCAAGCGTAAGGCATCACTTGGATAGTACAACACTAGGCAACTCGCGTCAAAGGTAGAGCAAGCTCTGTCACTATCCTTAATATTTTCTCATAATGTAAAACGCAGCTCCTAGGAGATGTATTACTGTTTTACATTATGAGGAGAGGTCACTACCCAGACCGGTTTCGACCTTTATTGAGGTCTCATCAGTGAGTAGGTAGACCCTGGAATATCAAGGTTTAAGTGAACCGAACTTACATATACCCCTACTAACGAATTGCCAGGCCGGTGTACCTATATATTATTATTACTATGATAAAGAGCCAAAAGGCTATTTTTTCGGCGACATAAATTAAGTTAAGGGGATAATAAATCCCGTATTATTTTATTTAACAGCCGGGTACGAAACTCTGAGATTGAAATCTAAGAGTTTCATGCCGAAGAACTATCGGCGAGTCCAAGTGTAAGTCATCACTTGGTTAGTACAACACTAGGCAAGTCGCATCAGAGGCGGAGCAAGCTCCGTCACTATCCTTAATATTTTCTCATAATGTAATTATTTAATGGCTGTTAAATAAAATAATACGGGATTTATTATCCCCTTAACTTAATTTATGTCACCGGAAAAATAGCCTTTTGGCCCTTTATCATATCCTCTAATTGTTTTGAGCAGCGTATGTGTTAAAAAGCTACCCTCATCTTTTTGTGTATATTAGTAGGTCTTTCACGCTTTTTTGTTTTTATATGGGTTAATAAGAAACCGAGTTCACACAAATATGATGTCGAAAACTGTAACCAAATTTTCTTGCCCTTGTGGAGAGAGCTGGGTATTTGGCTTGCACAAAAATCCAAAATTCCTCAAGAGTTATTTCAGAAAATTTCATTTTTAGAGTACGATCCATTGACAAGGTAACTAATTGTTGTTCTTCTTGTAACGAAAATTCACAACTCGATGTATTAACTGTGTCAAATGGATTTCGTATCCAGTCATAATTGTGTGATTTAAGGAAGGAAAGTAACTTGAAATCTTTTCTTTCGATATTGTTAATTGTTCTGCTATAACGGAAATAATTCCCTCAACATTTTTATTCAGACTAGCCAATTAAACTCAGAACTGTGTCATGTGACATCTTTCACCGGCAGAGCACTTGTAAGCAGTTCGCGGAACACAAGTGTTCCAGGGAACACCGGTTAAGAACTACTGCTCTAGACCTTGGGTAAACAGTGTGATATTGCTTCTTCCAAATATCAACCATGCATTGCAGATATCCTTCCCTTGCAGAATTTTATGTGGTGGAACTGCTTCAAGCTACATCCTAAGTGTATTATAATCACCTGCTATATAGTTTCATATATATCCTTTATTAACTAGAATTTCACGTTATACTACCTCCCAAGTCAAGACCACATGGTCAATTTCCCTATTGGGAGGCAATGTAAACACCTTAGTTATGGACAGGTCTTCTGACTCTATAACAAGATACAACACTCATATCTCAAGTCCCCTTCGTCACATTCAAGCAAATTTTCTCTCACTAAATGTATAAATTCCATTTTCTTCCTGCCATGTGATCTTTCCTTCTTCCAATCTGTGTCTTTGAAGTCCCCCCCCCTTTATAATAATTACTCGACTTGCACTCTTTGTACTAATTGCTGATTCATGTCTTCTACATCATCCCTGGAACCCCCCCCTGGCTTATAGCAGTAAGCAATTTTATATTTTGTCTCATTGGCCCCAGTGAGACCAGATTGACTCAAAAGAACTGCCATCTACCCGACTTGTAATCTGGTTGGCTGCAGTTCATCTCTCATTTACAGTATCCCATCTCCTGTCCTGTCTACTCTATCCTCCCTGATAATACTAAATGCATCACATTTTATCCCTGTAACAATGTCATCTGCTGTTGGCCAAGTCTCACTAATGTCTATGACTTTTGGTCAGGTTGTACTTAACCAATGCTAAAAACTCTTTTATTCCTGATGCAGGCATCCAACCACCTTGACATCCTGAATTGACCACACCATTCGATATTGTTGCCTAAGAGACTAGATTCTGCATTTTTTGTTCATTCACACACACACACACACGTGCACGTTCAAGGATGCCTTCACACACTCTCTCATCTGCATCTGCCTTAATTGGTTTAGTTTTCCTGACTTGATTCTTCCATACTCTCGGTGAACAAAGCTCTCTCCAGACACCTAACTTCAAAACCATTTAAAGTGCAGTCCATCAGCATTATACAAATCTTTCTGTCCATCAAACTTAGGCCATAAGTTCACAAACTCATCATTACTCCTTCTGTACAACCTGCATATTGATTCATTAGCTATCATTGCTGTCCTTCTCAATTCGCCTTTATCATAGTGTGGCAACAGACTCACAAACTTCAATCTTCCACTCATCTTTTTTGTGTTTTACAAGAACTCTTTCACATCCTCCCTTATACCATACTTCTTACCTTTCAGGTCATTCCAGCCAAAACAATTCCTTTCACCTTCCCTTTCTGCATTCTTACAACATTACTAATATTTTTATTTTTGCACCAGGGAAACAAGATTTTGGAGGGCTTTCATGAAGAACTCTCCTTATCATACAATTGCCATAAATAATTATTTGCTTAATCATTCTCTCAATTATTCTTACAATTTCCTTTTTTGCTTTGGGCCTGATCAAGGCTTCTTTCTTTCACCTGCTTTGATGTATATGTCAGCAGCTTTCTACATTAACTGCAAATTCATTTCACAGTTTGGCCGATAACAATGCATAACACTAGTCATTTGACAAACCTTTCATTACCCAACTTAACAAATTCCAGAATATTAGTAGGGTTCTTATAATTTTGTTAAGTTCATTGCTAGCAAAGCATCTTGTATTATTTCTCGCACCCCACTCCCTTTCTTCTAGTCTTTACTGTAGATACATTTAATCCTCTAGACACGATATTTCTCTTCTTGGGGTGACTCTGTCTTCCAGTCGTTCTTGGCATAAACATATTACAGATATCATCTCATTAGCACTCGAAAAGTCAAATTTCTCTCTTTTGCTCA
Source organism: Typopeltis vanoorti (assembly GCF_054136105.1). Classification (NCBI taxonomy): domain Eukaryota; kingdom Metazoa; phylum Arthropoda; class Arachnida; order Uropygi; family Thelyphonidae; genus Typopeltis; species Typopeltis vanoorti. The sequence goes on along the minus strand of NC_143549.1, from coordinate 155,128,729 downwards.
AAGTGTTACCTTACCTCTGAAGCAGTTAATCTTATACAAATTGCAAATCCATCCATTTGCTGAATGGTGTTCTCACATTTGGGTAGCAAGAAAGCACAATATGTTATTTATCTGTTTTTCACTGTTTCACTCTTCTTCACATAGATTTTCAATTTCTGCTGTTTTCATTTCTTGCAGATGTTTTCATTGTCATTGTTCATCAGCAATGGGAGATTTTGGAGACAACTGGACTTTGTTATATCATCTTATTAATTGTCAAAATTCTGCCTGACACTGTGAGTGGATTGTTGAGGTGCTTCCTTATGTAGTATCCACGTTAACATTTGTGGTCCAGTAGCTGTGGTAATTGGTCAAGGATCCAGCTAGAGGCCACTTATTTCCATTTAAACATTTTTTGCAAACTACCATTCAAATTACACTGCTTGGAAAGAAGTCAATGGACATCATAGCATGAGGAACATCGCAGCATGTTCCTCATGGACATCATAGCATGAGGAACAAACAGCCATTTTGTACACCTTAATAAAATATAGGATCTCCTTTTGCTGCAATGACTACAGCAATCCTACATTTCCACAAGCATATGATAGTGATCAATGGGAAACAAGTATTTAGGCTTAGTATTGGTTTACATTCATGTTGCATTTGAATGGAATGATTTACAACACAAAGAGAAATAATTAAACACGTGTTTAATTTATTTCAATATTTTGTCTCAGTCATAGAGACATCATCAGGAATGCAATATATTGAAATTGTAATAATACACAAAAACATACAACAAACAATAAGTGTAAGAAATGAGGTAGAATAAATAAAGACTAAAGTCCTATTGAGGATACCATTGAGCAATGCATCCTTTCTTTCTCAGTTTACAGAAAACCTACCCACACAGGTAATACATACATAAACTTTCCCACCATCCCTCTTCTCAAAAATATGGGGTCATCAAAAATCCTTGTCAACAGCCGTCATTCTCTATTTCATCCAAGCTTCCTTTAAAGCGGAACTTTACCTTTATTTGCCAAATTTTCCTGTCCAATGGTTACAATGCATCCAAAAAAATTTATATTATCTCTCCTTTCCACCTCCTCACATTTTTCTCAACATAAAGACTACAGTAATGTCATTACTATTCCCTGTATCTGGGGCATTTCAGAAAAAATAGCTGGAACTTAGAAGAAATATAATCTCTGCACTGCTTTCAAACCTCATTCAAAGCTGGCTTCCCTTCCCTTCTCTGCTCTCCTAAGAATCTGCATCCTCCCCTCTCTATTCTAGGTGTTTACAAGGTTCCTTGTTCTTGCAAATTATCATATTATGGTCAGATTGGAGATCTGCTAATATCTGCCTAGAAGAACACAAAAAATAAATCTGCCACGACAACTATGGCCAATCAGATCTAGCACACCATGCCTTATATACCTTATACAGAATCAGATGGAAGAAACCACCATGCTTCATCTAATCAAATACAAACTTGAAAGACTCTTTTTAGAATTTGCAGCAGACTTCAAAAAACAGCCTGATCTTAATAAGTATGGTTGCATTAAAGTTTAAGTTTCCAGAATTTGAGAAACTAATTCTTACAGTCAACAGCATCCATAAGAGGGCATCATCCCTCATAGGATTTTACTTTTGATTTATTCTACCTTATTGCTTCCACTTATTATTTCTTGTGTGTTTTTGTGAGTGTTATTACAATTGTAACATTGTATTCCTGATAATGTCTCTGTGACTAAGATGAAACATTGAAATCAATTAAACCTGTTTAATTATTTTTCTTTGTGCTGTAAATTATTCCATTAAAGTGCAACATTGAATGAGCAATTTAAATTTTGGAATATTCTTCCTGTAGGCATGTAATGAGGTCCTGGACTGTTTTGGGATGGACATCCCTTGACCTCATATGATGCCCAGTTCATCCCATAGATTGTCAGTAGGGTTGAGATCAGGGTACTGGAGGCCAGTGAAGTGTGGTGACATTCATGTCCACAAAGCACGTAGTTACAGCAGCAGCAGCCTTGTGACGTGTTGTGTTGTCTTGTTGAAGGAAACAATGGTAATTCCATAGAAACATCACAAGGTAGGAAGCATTGCATTATTCAGAATGTTCAGATACCTCTCAGAGTTCATTGTTCATGGCATCACTACCAGAGGTCCAAGGTCAACCAGGATAAACAGGACCATACCATCACACTGCCGCCTCCAAATTTCATAGTTGGGGTTACGCACACTGGTAAGGGATGTTCACCAGGCATCTGCCACACCCATGCTCCCCCCCCATCTGCTCAGTAGAGGGTGTAACATGATTTGTCGCTCTATAACACAGCTTTCTAAGCTTCCATGTCCCACTGTACGTGTTCTTTGCACACTGAAGATGACACTTGCTACCTGTTGGTTTAGGTAATGTGAGGCTTGCCAGTCCTACCATGGAAACCCATTTTGTGAATCTCAGTTTTGAATGTGTTTATGCAGATTAGTGTTCTAGCACTGTCCTGAGCTCTGCATTCAGTGTGTCAGCAATGAATGCTGTTTTTTACATATTATCCTTCATAGAACCTTACTGTCATGTTTTGTGAGTGTGGCGGGTAGCACTTGCAGTTGACTCGCTATTCTTCCTTCTCAGTATAGCATCACTGATTGTTGATCTGGGATGGCCCAGTTTGTTAGCAATTTGCCAAACAGATAGGCCTGCAACATGGCATCCTATCACAATTCTTCTTTCAAACTCCATCAATTTCCTTCCCTTCTTTATTCAGTTGTTGCAAATAAACGGCAACATGCACCATGCCCATTTGGAAAGAAGTCAGTGGACACCCCCTGGGTGTCTGTTGATTTTTTCCAGTGTTATGTTTTCTGAAATGTATGTAGATTTTTATCATTCCATGTATGCTGTGGTTATAATAATTCATTGTGCTTCATCCATTACCAGCACTTGTCTGAGAAAAGTTGGATTTACTTCATCCAGCTTAAGTAACCATTTGCAGAATGTTCCTTGACAATTATATACTCTGACAGTACAGGGTTTGAACAGGCTGTACATGTGGATACATCTGTTCTTACAACACCTGCCATAATTGACTGTGAATCTGGTGACAAGCAAACAGCTGCATTGTAATAGTATTAGTAATCATTCAACAGCATGCAGAACATCTTCCACATTGGCATGCTTGTTGCTCTGTGGTCTACCAGTGTTGGTCACAAGAGTCCATACATGGCTATTTTCTCTAAGATGATGGATGGTTCAGAGATTTGTAATTTGGATGCCATTATTGCAGATACATTTTGGTATAAAGATGTGCATTGGCTGCACTGTTACACTATGCTTCTCCATATAGCGATATATCATATATGTTAATTTGTTGAATGAATAATCTGAATTGTACATCAGAGTGAACATTTTGAGATGGAAGCAGTCACAATTATTCCCATAAGTGTTTTGACAACATATAAATAACTCATTTCATTATTCTGTGACATTGTCAAGTTTCACAGAATTGCTGCAAGTTTTTAACAACAGCAAATACATATTTTTGATTGATTATGAACTAGATTATGATGAGAGGAATGGTGTCAGCATTTGTGTAAGAGTGACTAAGATGTGCAGCTATATTAATTATATGAATATGCTTAATAATAGAGATGATTATGATGAAAAGATGATTGTATTCATCCATTCAGGCTTATATATGTGTAAGGAAGTCTGCATAGGTGAAACATTAGATATGAACAGAAATCTGAAAGTTGCCCAACTGGATCATGCAGACAGAGGAGAGTATACAAAAAAGCATAGAGGTAACTTATTACATCTGTATACAAATGCCAGGAGTATAAAGAATAAAAAAGTTGAATTTGTTGCCTTATGAAATACATTGTGGTTTCAGATTATTGGCATTAGTAAGATCTGACTCTCAGAGTCAAATGTACTAGCTGGTATTGTGAGTGTACAGGGTATAATATTTTTAAGAAGGTAGGAGCGGAAAGATGGGGGGGGGGATGATGCTAATGACATTGGATGATTTAAATCTAGTTAGAATGGATAGTTATGATTGCAATTCTAGTAACAGTTATCCATGTAGCAGTGATTTTAAGGCTATTTGGTGTGAGGTGGAGTCTAAGAAGATCAAATACATGGCTGGGTGTTGCTGCAGACCTAAGGACTCAGCTGCTAGTGACGATGAAATGCATTGACAAATAAACCTAAACAATCAATCATCATGGGTGACTTTAATTATCTGAACATTGATTGTGTAGCTGTGAAATCTCATGAAAAGAATGAAGCCAAATTTATTGAGCTGGATATTGATCTCATACATGAGAGGTCAAAAACCTATAAGCATATCAGTTCTGTGTTTGGGGTGCAGGTGAGGAGTCAGAAGTTTATTGACTTTTTTTTTTTTTTTTTTTTGAAGAGCTGCAGGCTGCAGGTGTTTCGAAATACTTCTTGCAGTTGGCTATTCCAGAGGATGGAGGTAGATGGAATGAAAGAGGAAGAAGAAAAACAGATTCAATGTGTTTGCAGTTGTACAATAAAGAGGTTCTGGGCAGCTGCTGCTCTTGTATTAACAGGTGCAAAAGAAAGTGGAGGAATGATGGTTGCCATTTCAGTGGAGCAATGACCATTGAAGTACATGTAGAATAGTCAGAACTGAAAACACTGCATCTGTGAGATAGATGTTGAAGTGAATCTGTAAGAGAAGGATCATCTGTGAGCTGAATTGCTCTCCCCTGGACAGCATAAAGAATTTTTAAAGAAGTTTTAGGAACTTCACCCCAAACACACGAACAGTATTCTAAGCATGGGCAGATTTAGGTTTTGTTTATCAGTGAGAATTGGATACATGTAAAATAACATCTTGAACGAAAGAGAATGTCTAGTTTTTTGAGTGCCGAGGAAGTTATTGTTGCGTTCATGCTAGGAGAGGCTGGAGGTGAATGTTACTCCAAGCAGAGAGATCTGATCTTGTCGTGTGATTTTTGTATTACTGAGTGAGGGAATGTGAGCTGAGTTTCTTTTGTGAGAAAGATGCAAGACTGTGTTTTGGTGGCATTGAATACGACCAGATTGTTTTCACTCCGTTGAAGGATAGTACATAAATCAGTGTTGAAGGTACTAGTTGTAGATGTTTGATGCTTGGAATATCTGTGCAATGCATGGTTTGTAAAATTAGTAGGATGGATGGGGAGTATAATATCATCTGTAAAACTGTAGACAGGATTAGTGGTGACTGAGAGTAGGTTGTTTATGTACATGAAAAAAGGGTAGGTGATAGGACAAATCTCTGAGGTACTTCTGCATTGGTGATGAAGCTTGAAGAGAAGGAGCTATCAACTATGACATGTAGTGAATGACCAGAGAGGAAGCTAGCAACCCAATTACAGAGGGTGGTGGGTAGATCATAGGATGGCAGTTTGTTTAGCAGGCCTCAATACCAGACATGATCAAAAAGCTTCAGAAATGTCAAGAGCAATAGCACAGGTTTTGCTGAACCTTTCCATTGCACATATCCAATGGTGGGTGATGTAGGTGGATCTTCAATGGAGGATTCCATACTGGTGGTTACTGATTGATTGACGGACCTCTAGGTAGTGGAGAAGTTGGCTATTGACTTTTTTGTTTGTTATCTTGAAGAGAATTGAGGTGATGGCAATTGGTTGGTAGTTTGACAGTAGACTTTTCTCTCTCTCTCTTTTTTTTTTTTTTTGGAATAGGCTGGATGTGAGATTGCTTCCACATGTTGGGATAAATACCAGTTATGTATAATAGATTCTAGAGGCTATACAGGAGGTGTTAGCTCTGGAGCATAATGATTGAGAACAAATAGAGAGATACCATCAGGACCAGGAGACTTTTTAGTGTCTGAGTTATTTAGTAATATTCTGATGTCTTTTTGTTGAACAACTGCAGGAAGCATATGGTGCTTGGATTCCGGTATGGTAGGCAGCAATTTCCCTTAGTTATCAATGTTTGAGGAAAAGTGGGATGCTAGGAGATCAGCTTTATCTCCTGATGGCACCACTGTTACTTCACTCATTTCAACTGCTCTGATGAGAGAGTGAGGGAAACAGCTTGAGAACAAATAGAGATTGAGAACAAATAGAGAGATACCATCAGGACCAGGAGACTTTTTAGTGTCTGAGTTATTTAGTAATATTCTGATGTCTTTTTGTTGAACAACTGCAGGAAGCATATGGTGCTTGGATTCCGGTATGGTAGGCAGCAATTTCCCTTAGTTATCAATGTTTGAGGAAAAGTGGGATGCTAGGAGATCAGCTTTATCTCCTGATGGCACCACTGTTACTTCACTCATTTCAACTGCTCTGATGAGAGAGTGAGGGAAACAGCCCTAGCAAAGGACTAGAAGACACAGCTTCCATTTGGACAAGGTAAGTTTTCTGCTGTTGGCCTTCATGAAATTGGATTTGGATCTGCTGATGACTACTTTGCATTTGTTGCATGCTTTGGTATAGGCGAAAATGAAACTGGAGTTTGCAATGCAACCCACCTGCAGTATGCCAAAGTTTTTTCTTCAACTGCTCTGATACACTTTCAGTTGAACCAGGGCTTGACAAGCAGACAAGGATTCTAAGCAGAATGGGAAATGAAGGACTTCAAGCTGGTGAGGATAATTTCTACAACTCATTCAGAGTTGTAGAAATTATTCAGTCAGAATAATTTTCAGTAAGTTGTAGAAATTACTCATTCAGTAGGTGTTAAGGTCGGATGTGCTAAAACAGTAGTCTGACGATTTGGCACCTATGCAGTGCCAAAGGAATGTGAGGTTGGGAGTGGCTTGAGAAGGGCATTCTGTGGGAATGGGGACGTGTAAAACATTTACCACCTAGAATGGATAAGAACAGCCAATTTCAAGTGGGGTTTTATCTCTGCGGTGCAGAGATTGCATCTCGATAAAATTCTGGCTATTTTACTATGATTTTTATGCAGAGAACATTGAGATTGGGAGAGATTAAATATTTTTTTACTTCTATTGGGATTGTAGTCATTAGATAAAGTGCAATGTATGTAGTTAAGGGGAAAAAATATTAATAATTTGAGGTATGCAGATGATACCACCTTGCTAGCAGAATGCAAAGAAGATTTGGAGGAACTTATGAAAGTTAAAGAAGAAAGTGCTAAATATGGTCTTAAACTTAATATCAAAAAGACAAAAGTTATGGCAACGTGTGAACTTAATGATTTTGAAGTAGATGGGAAGAAAATGGAAGCAGTCATTTACAATTTTGTGCTCCTAGGGTCCCAAATTGATAAAGATGGTTATTGTACTGAAGAAGTTAGAAGAAGATTATTACTCGGAAAGAAAGCAATAACAAATTTAAGCAAGATCTTTAGGGATAAAGATATTAGCCTTGCAACAAAAATCAGAATCGTGAAACCAATGGTATTCCCTGTGTTACTGTATGGATGTGAAAGTTGGACCCTGAGAAAGAGTGATAGAAGGAAGATAGATGCATTTGAATTATGGGTTTGGAGATGCTTACTAAGAATACATGGACTGCAAAGCAAACCAATAAATCAGTGATAGACAGAATAAAGCCAGATTGCTCCTTCAAAGCTATCATCATCAAGCAAAAATTGTAATACTTTGGACATATTATGTGAGCAAATGACAGTCTGGAGATGATGATGCTTGCTAAAGTTGATGGAAGCAGGAGAAGAGGAAGACCAAGAATTAGATGGGTAGATGGAGTTAAAGAAGCAACTGGAGTGCGCTTGGAAATTCTGAAAGACATGGTCAGGGACAGATCTGAATGGATCACCAGGAGTCGAAAACGACTCGATGGAACATAACACACATGTAGTTAAGTTCAGCTTTGAGGAATGCCTTATTAGAACAGAGATTGATGGTAATATTAGTTTTTATAATAACCTGTTTCTGGAGGAATGTTGGGAAAGTTTTGTGAATATATTTGCTTATGTATGTGCGTTTGTATTTTTTGCTTTTTTTTTTCTGCTGTAAAAGAAAGAAATATTTTTTTAAGGTGTCTACAGGTTTTCTTTTGTATTGATGAAACATATTCTTGGATTATCGATTGTTGAGGTGGAGGAGGAATGTATTGATGTTTCTGAACCAAGAGTCTAAATTGAGAACACGTCATCTGAATATCTTAGTCATATAGAAGGGGCTGTCAGGAGCATGATTTTCAAAATTCTCCATGCAAAATTGACCAGGTGGGGTCAGGGTATCTGCTCTTTGTACATTTTATTCTTCCAGTAGAGCCAACCTTCTTGGATTGTAAGGATATAGATATGTGGTGTGTGTATGTGTTGGGTGGGGGTTAAGTGTTAACATGTCATTCAAGGGAATATTAGTGAAGAAAGAATCAGTATCAAAGCTGACTATGATATCAGAATTATTTAAAAATAAATATTCCAAAGAAGCCCTTAATGTAAGAAAAGGCCAATGAGGGGAGTAAGATTTTATCTAATAGTTTGAATAATCTACGAGGATGAATCAGTAGTTTCTGCTAATAATTCTCTCCGATCCATAGTATAATTATTTCACTTCAGCAGCTAATGAAGAGATCAGATTGGAAATTATGGAATGTCTTTTCTGCAGCTGTGGCTTGACTTGATGTGAGTTAAGAAGACCTAACATTCCAGACGTGATGTTTTAATAGATTTGTGATGTAGATGAATTGCAGAAATATAGAATAGTTATCAAGGTGTGCGAGAACATGTTAGACAGTAAAAAATGCAATGGATAGTCCTATGTACTCCTGTGAGCGCATCTTCCTACTCCTGTTTAAAACTGTCATATAGAATATAATTTATTATTCCTTGAACTGCATTGCTTTATGCACTACTTCATTTTTCTAATTCAGCACTGCTAATTCACTTAATATCATGAAATGCCTGATATGTTTATGCTTAGGGCTATACAGGATATTTTGATGGTACTGCATGAAAAGTTTACGTCATCACCAACTTTCTAATTGACATTATTCCTCCAAATTATTGTTATCTTTCAGGACTCCAGTGTCATCAGATCTTATATTCCAGGCTTTTAAGATGTTTCTTACTATATCAATCCACATAAATCATTGGTCTTCCTCTGTCTTTTTCTTGCTATCCTGGCAAAAACTCTTGTTTTGCCTGGAATTCCTCTCCCATTCTATTTAAGTGATCATACTATTTTAGATCAGCTCTGACTGGTGCATTCCTGAATGTGCAGATAGTGACAAGTTCCTTCCTAATAGAATCATTTTTATTAAAAAAAAATATGGTTCTGCCATTGAAGCCATCTAATTTTTCTCTAAACTTATATCTATGGTCTCCAAGTCTTTCAAGTGTTTTATTTCTACCCAGCTCTCAGATCCATAAGTTACATTGGTTTGAATTGTCTTTTGTACAGCTAGTTTAATTTTTTGAGTAATTTCTTTATTCTATACAAATTTATTCTTTTGGCAACAGTGTTGAGATGAGAGACCAAGCTGGTGAGAGGTCTGTAGAATGCTCCCTGTGAAGATATGGTAGTTGCAGAGTTTAGTTTACAGGTATGATATAGGACATGATAGAAACTTATAAGTTACAAAAGGGATTCTATAAGATCAGTGCAAAAGAAATTTTTCAATACATGAGGAGTAGAGGTTGAACATGGGGTCACACCTGGAAGTTGTGTAGGGACTAGGTGTGCTTGGAAAGTGGTAAATGAATGAAATGGATTGCCAGACATAGTTGAGTGTTCCAATGGTAAATAAGTTTTAGGAGAGGTATAATAGGCATTGTGTGAATAATGGTTAGTGTGAGTCTCCCATGATAAGTCCTTTAACTCCATTGAGATACCTGTATAATAATAATTTCCATATTTAGTTATCTTTACTAAAAATTGTGCCTAAATAGCTGAAATTTTTTACTTGTTCTGTAGGTTCTCCATTCAGGATGCAGTTGATGTTTATAATATTTCTTCTTATTTTTATTGACTTTGTCTTTTATTGCTGATTGTCATACCAAATTTATTATAGCAGTTATTTCAATTTAGTGTTGGGCAATTTGCAGACTTCTGTTGAATTTAATTTAGACTTCATGGTCTGCATACTGTAAAGAGTTGAGTTGAATATTTCCAAATTAATTTCTGGCCTAAGCCACTTTTCTTCATAACATGAAGAAAAGTGACATTAGGCTTGTTTCATTTC